>NC_056749.1:863240148-863258139 GCF_019279795.1 Protopterus annectens
CCCAATGTTTTAAAGTGACCTATACACCCACTAGCATTCCAGGACATATATGTGACACTTTGTTTGGATGACTGCTGTGCATTTGTGATAGGTGCATATGTTTGCACACACAACATTGAGTGTACAATGACTGCTATGAGTAGGCCAGGTCACTGTAACTGAATGGGGTGTAGTACCTTGTGCCATCATCAACATGCATCTTGTGGTCACTCACAGCTACTTACTGTGTGCAAGACCACCTGCCTAGCATGCTGTACCTGAACTGCAGTGCTGCGGGCTATGTTTACAATTACACCGTCACCTTGTACATGGGTGTGGAGGTGCCCAATAGGGAGCACTGCCCACATGACTGTGGTTATGTGGTGTTGTAGAGGCTGCACAGCCCCATGATAGGCCTCTACCTCTGGCGTACATCGTGCATGACATGGGATACTGAAGTAACTATGTGTGTGTGTGGTAATGCCAATGTACGTTTTCGCAGTACTGTGTATGATAAACGTTCTGTTGTGTGTACAGCCAGTAGCAACCATGGTCCAGTGCAGCAGTGTTGCCACAATTTTGTCTGCTGCACTGTGCATTGCACATGTGATTGAGGCAGCACACCCACTGGAAGATGACTGATAAACCACAGCAAACATGCACAATAGCATGCATTATGCATAGGTGTGTTACGGCACATGGCCCACACCTCACCTATGACATGCACATTACATTACCAATATTAAAGTGTTAACACACTCACCAACATGTATGGTCTGCCCTTGCTGTCACACCAGAGGACTCACAAGAATATGACACAGTTTGTCAGTGGCCACAACTGTGGCATTGCTACTGTGAGTGTGCTAAACGACAGTGGAACAACAGTCAACAGTCACTGCTGCGTACGGATACTATTCTAAATATCAGTATTGCACACGTTAGGCAGCACAACTGCTAAACACACAGTGCAATATCTCACATATGCATATTCTAACAATACAGGTAACGGTAGTTCACAGCTAGGAGTACACCTGCATGCTCCATGTCATCCTGCTGGGTGGCTCCAGCCCATGATGACACACATGTCTGATGTTGTTGTTGCTGTAGGCCAGAGCCACCATGCTTAGAGCAGCTCCTCCACCTGGTGAGGGGATGGCGGCCGCCCCACCACCTGGCGACAAGCAAACTGTTGCCTATGATATCAGACGACGCCGGGCCAGACATGTTCAATTAAATCACCGGGTGATGGTGTACCTGCTCATGTCTGGTTATGCATGCTTGCGTCATTTACCCGGCGAACAAGGTTCGCCACAGTGCAGCACGGTCATACTGGTGCTGGCTGGCCCTGAAAAAAGTAGGTTATAGGTGCTGCACCAGGCTGTTCAGGAATTTCCTGCCCTCCGCAGCTGGAATAATGGCGCGGATTACGCGGATGGTTTCTTATAACCCTGAAGAAAATTAAACGTATATGTGTGAGCATGTCATCGCATACTTTAATATTATAGTACAGATATCACTTAACTGCCATATAGCATCTATCTGTCTATCAGAGATGCCACACGCTCAATATCACATGTCATGATCAGCCCACAACTGGCTGACAGTGCTCGCTACACTCCATATAACAAAACCAGTATACACCAGCAGTAGTCGGCACACTGTCGGGGATACAATGTACAACCTCGCCCCGGGGTAGTATATCAAGCTAATGCATGAAGAAATATGTCATCCAATGCAATAATGTCATGCACATTTACAGTATTACCAGTAAACCACCCTAGTCTTTGATGCCATACCCCTACCTAACATATGCACAGTTGTTAATATAGCTGTACACAACAGAGTATACATGCTGTTAGGTGCACACACATACCCTCTGTAACACACATGTGACGGGGCATGTGGTACAGGCATCATTACACACACATCAGACATACATATTCACACAGATGTATGCCACACAGATGAGCATTACCTAGTACCATTAAACAAAATTCCCTACTTACAGATACCTATGCCTGTGGTATGTATCTGTGCAGCACCACAGGAAACACACAAGACAGTGTGTTACCTAGGACTGTGAGAATATACACTATACTGTGCTGTTTAGGCTTCACAGCTTCAGGTAGTACAACAGTTCATATGTGAGCTGGTCACCAGCAGTACTAATATGTCGAGTATACATGTATTGCTTCAGCCTACAATGGGGCACCAGTTTATTACCAAGTGAAACTCACATCACAACATATGCCATCCTACTATGTTCGCATCCCAATAACTGACACATCTTTCTCTGGCCTCACACCCAGGGACACAACCACTATGACAGACACAACCTCACACTGTTATCATTAACCCTTACAAACCCTTGGCCACAGCCACTGTCACACTCATTCCACCTCACATAGCAGGCAGGGCTGCGTACCGGCGCATCTGTCTGTGCATTACAGTCAGGTGGTGGTAATACGCTATTGGCCCTAGGGCCTAGGAGCAGCCTGTTTACATACAATTTGGCCTTGACACACATGCGGTGACTTCACTTGCTTCTGTAAACCAGATACACAGGAGGAGACTCCAGGGCATATTACTCATCTCCAAAACAACCATCAGGGGTATGTATGATATCTGCTAATGAGGGTCGTTTGTTCATGCTGGTGGTTTAGTCCAGAGTATGGCATATTTGTGATAGAACCTACTCCAGCATATGCTGTTTATGAGCTGACAAGGATTAGGCCCCAGGTCATGTAGCCCGAGGGATTGTGAGGTGTTGTCGCGGTGGTTGGCTGGCGTTATGGGTGACATACCCTCTGTATGTCCGGCAGTGGTGTCTCAGGGTGGGCGGTATGCACGTACTCTAGCTGTGGTTTTGTGAGTCAAATGTTAGGGTATGTGTTTGAGTGGGCAGTATTACTCATTGTTAGGCATGTCTCGTGGCCTTTCCACTTGCTGCTGTGAAGTTGTCATGTGGAGGCACATATCAGCGGGGCATTGTGATGGTAGGAGGAACACCGACCCATATTTCCTAGATGACACACCTTTAGATGATGACACGCACTGGGCGTAGACAGATTAAGGACTACTGTGGCACTGTGATTATCAAAGGGGAGCCTACTGTCCACCTGTGTCCTGTGTACCCTCTCTGACACCATCAGTGTTAGGCAGGCTATTACCTATGTGGGCAGTTACTGTGTAAGGTGTTTTGGAATGGGTATGGCAATTGCAGTATCAACACTGTGTTCAGTCCATGCCTGGACAACAGGGCAACTCTGTTGCAGCAATATAAGTGACCCTGTGTCTCCTCTCTCCATTTCTATATATATATATATATCTATATATATATATATATATATGTATATACATACATGTGGTTACATATCTATATACATATCTATCCAGATTCTTATCCATATCTATCCATATCTTATCCATATCTATACATATCCATACATATCCATACATATCCATACATATCTATATATATTCATATATATTTACATATATCCATATATATCCATATATATATCTATATATATTCATATATCCATATATTTATATATATCTATATTTTTATCCATATATCCATATATATTCCAACATAATTCATATATATATATATATATATATATATATATATATCTATATATATATCTATAAATATATATATATATATATATATATATATATATATATATATATATATATATATATATATATACATGTATATACACACATGTAAACATCCATTGCTGCAATATATAGTCAGCATATAGTAAGCACATATACCGCCCACCTTCATGGTGGGGATGCCACCGATGTAAACAGCTGTGACATGTTGCGTAATATTGGTATCACCGTTGTGCAGAATGCATTCTGCTGTCCAGGCTGCAGCTGTTGCAGTGGCCCTCACTGTCTGTGGTGCCCAGTCCTGCTGGGTAGCTTAACAACACTCATATGACATATACCGTGCCTGCTTATTTCTTTCGTACGCACACTGCAACCTATATATACATATGTGCACATAGCAGCCTTCAACAACATACATATGTCCAGCCTTCACTAACAGTTGCAGTATGTCCCTTGCCCTATGCTGAAATATGCATGTACAGCCACAGACACGGACTGCTTTGCCATATGGATGATCTGCTGACTTATGTAGAGTACCCTTCAGACACATCTTTCAGATGTCCAGCAAATATATCTGTTTCATACTGCTTATCTTTGTATTCCCTCACCTCCGTCAGTTTGTAGGTGTTTTTTTTTTTTTTGGCTTTTGTTTCCTCTGTGTGTTGCTGTTTGTTTTCAGCATCAGTCTCCTACTGCCTGTTTGTGTCTGTCTGTCTCTCTCACTCATGCCTTCTCTCTCTCTCTCTCTCTCTCTCTCTCCCAGTTGTTGCAATGATATTATTGCATGTGTGGACAGCAGATACAGGCCAAGTTTTCTACGGTATCTTTCTGCACATGTGCATGTGATGAGCCTCTGCACCAACTGTTGGTGCCCACCATTTAGCAATTGCATGCAGCCTGCTGTGTGGTGGCTACGGCAGTTCTCACTGTGATTTCAGGACACTGCTATAAAAATGATAGGTTAGGTAGGCGTAGCTCCTTTCAGTTTTGCAAGGTGGGGACCATAGCATTGCTTGCTGTGGACACTGTTGTCTCAGTCAGAAGGTTGGTATATGTCTCATATCTGAAGCTGGGTTGTAGCCAGTGAAATGCATGTTTATTACTGAAACCTGACTGTTAGCTTCTTCCAGCACACTCTTCTCAGCGTGTAGGTTTACTCACACCCTCTAATGCTAAAAACTGAGATGCATGGGAGTGTACTTTCTTTTTGAATTAGAGAATTAACTGGCATACAACAGTAGTTATTGCAACAGTAATTCCTATGGCTTTCCTATTTTTCCTCTTTACATTCACTCATTGTAATGCATGTTATATTTAACTTTCAGCACTTCAAGTTATTGTGTATATCTGCTGTTGTGTAGGATTAGTTAATTACGTCATGCAGACTAGGGGAGTCCAAAGTGTGGGGTTTGAGACTGACAGATGTATTTTTACTTGTTCCTGAGCAGTAGCAAGTTCTGGGTCATACAGGAGTGACTAAGGCACTTTTAAAAGCAGTTGTGTTGAGTTTCTAACTTGCGAGGTTAGGTGCAACACTTTAGCGATGCTACAAGCTTAAAAGCTTAGCTTATTTTATTTTGTTCAGCAATAAGTGCTAAGCTAAGCTTGGTGTAGCTTAATTGGCATATCTCTTAGCAATACTAAGCTAAGCTTTTTACATCATGCTTACATTACCTGCAAACCCCAAAAGCTTACTAATGTTTACAAGTGCTCACTCCAGCTAACCCCCTGCTGGCTCATTTCTTTGACAAGAAAGTAAATGGGGAGATAAGAATGTGGGTGATAAAGGGTGCACAAGAGAGGGAGAAGACAGTAGAGCAAAAACCGAAAGCTCGGGATGTACAGGATATAGGTGTGGAGAAGGTCCATAGCTGCTCATTTCTTTACCAGCAACAACTGTGCATATCACCAATACATTAGGAGAGGGATATTTGAAAACCTTCCAACCCCTGGGAGAGGGGTGAGGACAACAAGTATGTTGTACTACCAATTATGAATATCAGGCACCACGACTGTTTCTCTGAACTGCTATACTGTCATTAGTACATTACTCACTTCTGAACAGTTTGTGGTTTGTTTGTGTTGACATGAAGCACAGTCTGCTCAAGAACAACTGGACATATTTCACTACTGTGTGGCGCTTCACCTACACCCTTAGTTTGTGCGCTGACCACACCGCGGGTATATAGTACCTTTAGGTGAGGGATGAAACTGGGCGTGTGCAAGTGCATTATTTATTATCGCAGTGTGATGTTTATCTTGCTTGAAACATGTGCAGAGGATTGCTGCAATGGCACACTGTAAGTCTATAAAGGCTAATTAATCTGTCTGAGTAGCTCCCACCTGTGGACATATCCAGATGGTTGACAAAGGTTAGTTTGTATTCATTGACTGTGCACCACACCAGTCTTTTTCAGCACCTGAAAAATGGCATTGTACAGAGTGGTTGCTAGCGATACATGGCTACATCCTTTGATATTTCTGTGTTGTGCTCCTACATAAGGGGCATGCTTGGTGGAATCTATTCTACAGCTATTCACAGAGTATGTAACAGCAGACAGGCTGATATGCTCATGCGTTGTTTTCTGACTCTTCCAGGCCTTAGGATACTCTCAGGTATATATTTGAACAGCCTCAGGGAAAGGCAGTACATATCCCAGTGGGATACACCTGTGATATATTTCAGATATCTTGCAGTTATGTACTTTGGGGATTCTGAGCATATGAATTACTACACCTTTTCTGGATGTGCAAGCGAGTGCTACTCTCACTTCAGTAGAAATTACTATATTAGAGTGGGATTCCCCACCTTTCTGCTTATTGCTACTACATTTTCACATGGAGTCTTGAGGGTGTTAGCTAACATTTGTTTGCAAATCAGGGACATTCTCCTGTAAACCAGTCACCAGTTGGGAGGTCTGGCACTCTGACCTATTCTAAATATGCCAGTGTTTTATCCTGCTCTGATACTGTGTGGGGTTTGTAAATTGCTACTGTAACATTATTGAGCCTACTTGCACAGGCTGGTTCTCTTTTCACAGCCATGCCATGCAATTCCACAACACTTGCTTTGTTAAGGGCCACAGAACATGATTTGTGTTATGCCATTCATATTACTCCTCTCTTTACATTACCACTCATTGTAATGCATGATATATTTCTTTCAGCACCCAGTTATTGTATATCTGCTGTGGTGTAGTGGTACTTCATGCAGACTGGCCCAGTTTCAAGGTCTTGGGTTGCCTGAGACTGACAGGTAGCCTATTTTACATTTTTGCTGTTGAGCAATACAAGGGCCCTGGCATACAGAGTAAGACTCCAAGAGCACTTTTAAGCAGTTGTAAGCGGGTTTATGGGTTTTTTTTGCCCGGACGCTTAGCGATGCTTAGCTAAGCACACGACAAGCTCCCCTCACACTCAAGCACTCCCCCGCTAACTACTGCTTAAAAGTGCCATTTACCCGCTAACCCTGCGCCAATTTCTTTGAAAGAAAAGAAATGGGGAGATAGGACAGTGGTGAAAAAAGGGGCACAAAGAGGGAAAGATGGTGAGGGAAACCAGCTGGGATGTGCAGGAAGGGTGTAGGGAAGGTCCATGAGGCTTTTACTATTTCTTTACCAGCAACAGCTGTGCATATGTCTCGTAATTTGGTGTGAAATTTGCAACCTTCCAACTCTGAGAGAGAGTGAGGACAACAAAGTCTGTTGTACTGCCAATTATAATTATAAGTTTACATGTCCAGCAGACATAAAAGTGAAATGAGCAGCTATGTGTGGGCGAATTTTTTTTGTGGGAACAGATTGCCCGCTTTTTACCTTTTTTTAGGTGAGGTGGAATGTGAGGTAGAGGAAGTAGGTATATTTGGGGAGATAGGTGTTGGGAGGTAAACAGACAAGACAAAGAAGACACATACAGGGGGGAATTTGACACATGGGGTGGATATGAAACACACTGATTTGACCCGAGGAAGGTTGTTTCAAAATCGCATGAAGCTTCCATGGGAAGCCCCAGCAGATGGTGGCACAGTGGGAACTGAGATCCCCACCCATGTGCAGTCACCACTGCACCTTCACAGCCCCGGTGGTTGGCTGTGCTGGGAGGCTGAGTAGGACAGAGCAGGCTCACCCGAGAAGCGCCTTTACTCTCACCTCAAGTTGGTGATGTGGGGATCAGCGACTTAACAGCTGGATCTCCCTGTACGCACCGGCAGCTCCACCATCTGGCGGTGACAGGTGGGTCGCCTTCTCCACCCACGCTGGTGCACACAGGGACAAGCCCCATCCCCTGCAGCGCTTTCCCACACTGGGGTGGCACAGGACCAATGTGGTGGAGGAGGGGAGCCCAGGCTGGACACCCGGGAGGCCTGCTGGTGCCAGGTGCACTGCGCCAACTGAGAGGGACAGGTGGGTCGCTGGGACCGGCCTTCCCATACGTTCTGTGATTAGTGTTGTTTAATTACAACATAAAACAGCAGCATTCCAGGGATTAGTTGTAACAGCATACCACAGTAATATTCCGATTAACCCAACACACACCAAGGTTACAACAGTTGAACAGCAAGCATAACACATGGCCATACTATTGAATGACAGTGGATATTCCAACAGCATGCAGGGGACAACGTTTATAGCAATAGGCCACCATGAAATGTGGTGTTTGAACAGGGCATCATCACTTGCATCAACATCAGTGCAATATTTATAAAACAATAGAGACATATAAGTCTCCAACAAATATTTAAGATTACACATACCCATTGAGGTGTAACAGAATTGGCCGGTTTATACACACTCTGGGTAGGGTGTAGAAAAACCTTGGTTAACATCTTATAATGACCTTTCAGTCACACTACATTCCTAGTGACCTCAAGTGGTATATCCCCTACCTGTATTATTACACTCCTGCCACCATACATTAGGTTGTGTCATGGGGTTTTGGCTTAGTTCAATATATGTACTGACCTATATCTGACACTACTTAACTGTCCAGGATGCAGATGTTACTGCTACATATTTTCTTGTTTGCATTTATATTTCTTTATCTACATATCTGGGATGTTTTCACATGACATTTTCTACTGGATTTGTACAGAACACACCTGCGTATTTCTTGACACACACTCACATTTCCTGGTGAATAATTACATACACATGCCAGGTTTACTTATTCATGCCAAAACAGTAACTGACTACACAGGGATTATTGGACTATATATATATATATATATATATATATATATATATATATATATATATGTTCACAGCCACTACACTTCCATCACATACCACTTTACTTATGGGACTGCGCATAACTCTGGATTGCCAGCACATTTCAAACAGTAATTGCTATTTATATAATGCAAGGAGGCTGAACAATGCATTTCTAGACTCTGTGACACAGACACACCTCTGGGTGTTAGACAGCTTATTAATGACATTGCACAATCTTTCCACAGGCTCACTCACCTTTATTTGTTTAAAATAGGTGGTTTATGGCAGACATGTTTCAATTTTGACATATTATACCCTTTCCATTAATAGGTTAGAACAAATACTTCTTTTTCAAGGCTTTCACTCACTTATATATTATATGACAGTGCTCACCCACAAGATATTATTCCAGACATATGTTTGCAACAGCCTTTCTTAATGGGTTACTACACTTTCTTTTTCTGCCTCTCTGACATTTTTATCTGACAGGTACATGCAGAGGACTTATTCAGGCAAATTTTGGCTGTTTTATTGAACTACAACACTTTCTTTCATGCTCTGTCCCATTATTTTATATAACAATATATGCAGAATAATCACTAACATGCCTTGGTGGCGCGCGCCCAGCAGCATCTGGCATAGGTTGCTGATTCGTGCGCACGGTCACCTGCAGCTGTAGTAGTAAATGATGGGATATTGAGACATACCTATCCGTTATACACACATACTCCATTATCAATTCTTACATACTGGATTCCATGGCTACTGCACCAGTTGCTGGGGCATTCTGCATCCACACGGGCCACTCCTGTATCCACTGGTTCAGGTGGTCCTGCTTTCCGTCTCTTCAGGTCTGCATGGTGGTGATGGACCTGCTCACCAGTGCAAGGTACACACCTCGCTGGCACTGGTTGAGGCCACGGAAGCTGAACCGGCCTTCCAAGCCTCTGCCTTGTACTCACATCCCACTTGAACTGGCCCCTGCAGGAGTCTTGTTTTCATGGCCAACGGGGACAAGGAGCCAAACCGCCGTATTTGGACTCCCTCAATGCCACAATGTTGTGCTCAGAAGTGTGTAGAACCCTCTCCTGCACCTGCCATTCTGACTGCCGAAAAATGGTGAGGCTACAATCAGTTATGATAGGTATTCCGCTCTATGGGAGGCTTAGAAATATGCCACATTTCCCGTGACTTTTTGTGATTGGCCATTTTATAAAATTCTCGCTGACTGCAGACTCACCTGCTTAGTAATAGTGTTCAAACTACTATCTCGTGAAGTTTATGAATGTTAATAGTGGCTGCTTCCTCTTTATGCTGTCCATGGCTTGAAGTGGTTCTGTACTTTGATTATGCTACACAGGGTCCTGGGTTTGAGAACCTTGCCATTCTTTTTATGTTAATACTGGTTCTAGACAGGCTAGGGGTGGCTGGCTGCGCTTTAAGCTTAAACAGCTCTCACGTTGCTCCCTGGCATTGGCCTACAGTGCCCCTGGTTGGTGCGGCTTAACATGCGTCCGCCGCTAAACAGCTTACATTGCACTGGGTAAAGTGCTGGCTTTAAACTTTGGGCAACTCACCTGTTGCGCATGGGTAAAGTGCTATTAAACTATGGGAAACTCCTGTTTAGCTGGGTAGCTATTAAACTATAAGCACCTCTGTTTTAGCTTGGGTAAAGCACTATTTAAACTATTGGGGCACCTCTGTTTAGCTGGAGTAAAGCGTTAAGTTAACAGTTAGGCTATTATATATCCGATTGTCCTTTAGAAATATATGTTTGTTCACTGATACATTGGCCATTTCACTGCTTTTTAAATAAAATTTTAATCATATATGTCTGGTATTATTTCAAAATACTGATTTAAAACTGCTAAATAAGAAGTGGGAGTGGTGGGACCTAAACTGTGAATGCCTCCTCTTTGTGCATAAGCCAAATTGCCATTACATCAGCTATTGCAATTTGGTGTGATTTATTATAAACATTCTTTCTTGTTAACTCTTCCATGTCGAAATTAAGCACTAACTATGGCTAAGCAATGGGCACACCCGCTTTTACACACGCAGATATGGCAGCTATATATTAGCCAAGATTTTAAAAGAGCAAAAAAATAAATATTTCACTTTTATAACTAGTGATGTGGGGTTTACAGAGTGTTCAGTGGGAGTGGTGGTGTTGGAGTGGGCAAGTACATTTCTGTGCCGAACTTCGCTTTCTTGTGTGTTTAGATATAGAGTTATACAAAAGAGACGGAAAATATGAAACTAAAGTGCACAGAAAGGAGACTTATGTTAACTCCTATCTACATTTCAATAGTGCCCACCCCTGCATAGTAAAAAAAGAATATTGTCCAAAGAAGGGCAATTTGTTAGGGGGTCTAGAATGACTAGTTGGGATGAAGACTTTGTAGTAGAGTGCACAGCTTTAGAAAAAATGTTTTTGGAATGTGGTTATCCTGCAGAATTTGTTAGTAATATATGAAAAGAAGTGGAAAAAGGAAGGTAGGAGATTTAAGCCAATTTGGGGAGAAGGATTAGTAATGAGAATGAAAATAGGTTTAATAAAGGAATAAAGTGGGTCAACAAGCGTTATACAAAAAGAAGTTTGGTAGTAGAATATAATGCTTTCCAATAGGAAAGTAAATGAATTTTTTAAAAAGGGAATGGAATAAATTCCTCCGCTTGACGGATATGGAAGAGATTACTAGAATGGAACCAAAGATTGTTTACAAGAATTCTCAAAAGTTTAAAAAGGTTAATGGAAAAAAACGAAATAGTAAGAATAAAGAGAATAGAAATAAAGTAGGAACATATAAGTGTGGCAGATGCTACTCAATGTTCATAAGACATTATGAACAGAGGAGAAGTTTATATAGAAAGTAGAAAGAGATGATTGGGTAAAGCAAAGGTTTTTAACAGTGATAGTAAAGGGTCGTATATCTAGTAATTTGTCGGGGACGTGGTCAGTCATCTCTGCTGTAGGAAGACTGAGAGACAATTGAAAAGAAGGATATAATCGAACACACTTAACACAGAATATCACAAAAATGAAAAATACAAATGCACTGTTTAAGCACTTATTTCCTGCACAAAATTCAAATATGAATTTTTTGTTTTGGACCAAGTTAAACCAGACTTAAGAGGAGGCCTGTGGGAAGAAATATTAGAAAGCAGGGAGCTCTGGTGGCAGGTCAATTTGGACACAGGAAATAAACTAGGAATGAATGACTTTATATCAATTTCTTCACTGCTCAAAATAAAGGCTAACAATATTTGATCAAAATTTAAAATGTAATTCTTCAAAATGAACACCAGATGGGGGTAGAATAAACATGAAATATAGGTTTAAGAGATTTCTGCATGAAAGCCCATACAAATATAAATAGAAAATAAATATAAAATAAATAGATGACATTCACATACCCAAGTTTTATATTAATTCATTTAGATAGTTATAAACAAAGAGAGTTTTAAAGTAATTTATTTAGTATTTATTTATGAATATTTATTTAAAATATTTAAAGTATTTACATAAAAGAATGAACTGAATGATTAATTCCAAGCACAAGACACTTTAGAGTAGGCATTAATATTTATGAGATGTAAAGGAAGATTGGTTAGTTTAATTTGTCAGAGTTGTATTTTATTGGATTATTAAATAATTAGTTGATGTAACAGACTATTTAAATGTTTTTAAGTTAAATATGGTTGTCTGATGAAGTCCTGTATGTAGGACGAAAACGCATGTGGTGGATTTACTTTGATGAATAAAAGCGTTAATCTAGTGTTGGCCCGTGTTTTTGCTAAGCTCCACAACAAGAGGGAAGACCGAGGTCCTTGGCGCTCTTTCTTTTATTTATTGGTACTTTTGAACTGCCGCTCAACTGTTTTGCTGGTTTTGTGGAGGTGGATTATTGGTGATTCCCTTCTCGACAACAATTGTTTCAAAAATGAGTGGCGAAGGCCAGAGGAAGTAGGGCAGTCTAGAGGTTTCATCGGTCAGCTCACGGAGCTGATAGATTTACTACCTCTTTGTGTTGAACTTGCTGCAAACAGGAAGCGTGTGGAGGAAACAGAAAGGGTTGACGAGAGAGAGCGAAAGGAAAACGTAAAAGGGAGCTGAATGGTAACCATTATGGGACCGGCGACCTGGAGGACATAAATATTTCTGATTTCAACCCTGTAATTACCCCGAGGATTTTGGGAGAGAGGAAGTGAGGCGGATGGCGTGGAGAGAAGAAGTGGTTCTTTTAAAGAACTTGGGGCTAAACCTAAAGCAAGCGCTAGTGTTGTGGCGCATGAAGGTACTGTTTTGAATAATCGTAAAAGCAAAACCACCGAAGAATGGTTGAAAAAAGACTTTTTGTTTAATAATGCTAGTGGTCATAAACAAAATGATTTTGATTTTAAAGATGGTAAAACATATACAGTTAAACTGGATAAAATGTATGACTACATGATGAAATACAGAGTTTATAGTATAGAAAATGCTTATTTGAGGGAGTGCTTGAAAAGGGAAATTGTTCCCAAAGGTTTAAGGGTGGTTAAATACCTGAACAATGTCATTGTGGGGTCCCACTTCCATAAAAGTTTGGTAAAAATATTTAATAAATGTGGGCTTGAAATTATAAAGTTAATAATTGAAGAAAATTAATGCAAACAATGTGAATTAGAAAGAAATTGATGAATTAGACAGAGGTATAAAGTCTGATCTAATTTTTAATATTAAGGAGGAAAGAGATAGATTTTATAATATTAGAAGTGATATAGACACCAAATGTGAGAATATCATACAACTAAAAGATGGGAAGTTAAGAAGGACATTAATGAATATGAAAAGACATTTGTTACCCAAAGCCTATGGAGAAAAGGTACAATGCAAAAGGTTTTATGAGAAAAAATTCTTTTAAAAATATGAAGGGTATGTGAATAGAGACACCAAGTATGGAAGTTGAGACATATAATCATGAATTCCCCTTTGGTGGGAAAAAGAGTGTTTGAAAATGATTATCAAGAAAGGGAGAAAATTTTCAGAAATGGGAGAAGAGGGAGGGGAGATTTTAATAGACAATACCCCCTTCAGAGACCTTGACTCCCTTTAGATGCATTGAAAGTAATGAAATAAACAGGGACAACATGAAATACACTTACAATGGATTCAGTATTTATAATTTCGGAACATAAATTTGACTACATTACACTTTACTTTGTTAAGTAAGGGTTGAAATTTATTCCTATGGTAAAGGTGATTTTACAAGAACCATTCTTGACATAAAGTTATTCACAAGAAAATCAATTTAGAAGTAATGGCTTTAAGGGCAGGATTGGAAAAACAAGAAATAAAAAGGAAATGGACTAAATAGAAAATCGACATACAACCCTCCCTTTACCCCAAATAAAGAATTTTGAGAATATATTAGTAGACGGGGTAAGGAGGAAAAGTGAAAAGGTGTGGGTCAATGAAAATCTAACAGTGGAAGAAAAGGCAGTTTTAAAGGAATTAAGCGGAGATGATACAGTCAGGGTTATGAAACCTGACAAGGGAGGTGGAATAGTCATTATGGACAAATTGCTATATGATGGAAAGATGAATGCAATTTTGAGAAATGAGAATATTTACACTACAGTATCCTTGAATGAAGTCAATGTAGCATATAAAAGAATAGACAATTTGTTAGAAGATCTATTTACTGAAGAAGTAATAGATATGAAGACATTTAAGTATTTAGAGGTGAACAAACCCAGGTTAGCTACAACATTCTGGATACCTAAAATCCATAAGAATGAGGATGACCCCCCCCCCCCCTTAGACTGATAGTTTCTGCAGATGGCTCTAAGACTGCAGCAATGGCTAAATTTGTGGATTACAAATGTAAACACATTTGGGTTAACAATCAGACCATATTAAAGGATCCCTGGGATTTTTTGAGCCTTTTAGAGCCTGAACACTATAGGGAGGATATTTTGTTTGTGGCAATAGATGTCATTGATTTATTTAGTTGTATTCCCTATCAGGATGGAATAGAAATGTTTGAAGAGAGTGTTTTCGAAGACAAAAAATTGAACCAAAAAGACAAAATAGCCTATGTAGCACTAATGGATTATGTGCTAAAATTTTATTTCATTACTTTTCAAGGGGAGTATTATCAACAAAAATCTGGAGTGGCTATGGGGCTGCATGTGCCCCACATATGCTAACATTGTGTTACTAAAATGGGAAGAAAAATATATTATTAATAGTGAATATAAGAAATACTGGTTAGTATACCACAGATTTTTGGATGATATAGTGTTGTTCTGGATAGGGGGGTTTGACAAATTTTTAGAATTTTTTGAATATATTAGTGGAACTACTAACTTCTTGAGATTCACATATTCCACCAGTTCCGAAACATTAAAATATTTAGATATAGAGTTATACAAAAGAGATGGAAAATATGAAAGTAAAGTGCACAGAAAGGAGACTTATGTCAATTCCTACTTACATTTCAACAGTGCCCACCCCCTGCATAGTAAAAAGAATATTGTCAAAGGGCAATTTGTTAGGGGGTCTAGAATGACTAGTTGGGATGAAGACTTTGTAGTAGAGTGCACAGCTTTAGAAAAAATGTTTTTGGAACGTGGTTATCCTGCAGAATTTGTTAGTAATATAAGGAAAGAAGTGGAAAAAGGAAGGCAGGGGAGATTTAAGCCAATTTTGGGGAGAAGGATTAGTAATGAGAATGAAAATAGGTTTAATAGGAATAAAGTGGGTCAGCAAGTATACAAAAGAAGTTTGGTAGTAGAATATAATGCTTCCAATAGGAAAGTAAATGAATTTTTAAAAAGGGAATGGAATAAATTCTCCGCCTTGACGGATATGGAAGAGATTACTAGAATGGAACCAAAGATTGTTTACAAGAATTCTCAAAGTTTAAAAAGGTTAATGGAAAAAAACGGAAATAGTAAGAATAAAGAGAATAGAAATAAAGTAGGAACATATAAGTGTGGCAGATGCCACCAATGTTCATACATTATGAACAGAGGGAGAAGTTTATATAGAAAGTAGAAAGAGATGGTTGGGTAGCAAAGGTTTTTTAACTGTTATAGTAAAGGGGTCAGTATATCTAGTAATTTGTCAGACGGCCGTTTGTCATTCTATGTAGGGAAGACTGAGAGACAATTTCGAAAAGAAGGATATACTAACACACTTACCACGATATCACAAAATGAAAAATACAAATGCACTGTTTACACTCTTATTTCCTGCACAACATTCAAATATGAATTTTTGTTTTGGGACCAAGTTAAACCAGACTTAAGAGGAGGCCTGTGGGAAGAAATATTAGAAAGCAGGGAGCTCTGGTGGCAGGTCAATTTGGACGCAGGAAATAAACCAGGAATGAATGACTTTATATCAATTACTTCACTGCTCAAATTAAAGGCTAACAATATTTGATCAAAATTTAAAATGTAATTCTTCAAAATGAACACCAGATGGGGGTAGAATAAACATGAAATATAGGTTTAAGAGATTTCTGCATGACATACAAATATAAATAGAAAATAAATATAAAATAAATGGACATTCACATACCCAAGTTTTTATATTAATTCATTTAGATAGTTATAAAATGGAAGAGAGGTTTTAAAATAATTTATTTAGTATTTATTTATGAATATTTATTTTAAAAATATTTAAAGTATTTTACAGGTAAAAGAATGAACTGAATGATTAATTCCAAGCACAAGACACTTTCGGAGAGTAGGCATTAATACTATTTATGTGAGATGTAAAGGAAGATTGGTTAGTTTAATTTGTCAGAGTTGTATTTTATTGCCGATTATTAAATACCAGTTGATGTAACAGGACTATTTAAACATGTTTTGCTAAATATGGTTGTCTGATGAAGTCCTGTATGTGTAGGACGAAAACCCGACGTGTGAAAATTTCCATCTCTTGATGAATAAAAGCGCTAATCTAGTGTTGGTCCGCGGTTTTTGCTAGCTTTTCCCCACAACAAGAGGGGAAGACTGAGGTCTCTTGGCGCTCTTTCTTTATATATTTATTCGCCTTTGTGTGTTGACATTTTATGGCTTTACTACACTTCTGCAGGGGTGTGGACATTTAGACTACTTGGCAGTCAGACACGCCCTGCTTTGGTCATAAAGGCTACCGGGTCCTATGTAAGAGTTACGGAAGGAGTTAGCAAGTACAGTTCCCTCATGAATATTCATGGCACGCTGGACGCTCATACCATTCAATCTGCAGCTCTGAGTAAAGACTTATTTAGTCTTGCCAGCTTGGAGGATTTGTGAACTGGGGAAAAAGCCAAAATGCTGAATTACAAGCGGAAAGTGCTTTTTTATAAATTTATGCAACATAAGGATTAGTTAGTAAGTAATTTAAGCAAAAAAATGAGGGAATGAATTGCAGCTACTATTAAGAATGAACAACTTATTATTAAACCATCTGATAAATAAAGATAATAGTTAAGAGTGCTGCACACAATATTATAAAATGTATGTTGAATTTGAAAATGACAACAAAACTTCTCATGAAGAGAGTAATATAAATGAATAGCAACAAGGCTATAAATACATTTGGATGCCCTTATATATAAGTGAGCAAGCTAAGATATTTTTTACAGAACGACTATGATAAAAATTTACACTGAGATAGTGAGTTGGCTTTTATTTCATTGTCTTCCCAAAATTCACAAGCATGTTGGCTCTATCTAATTGGCAGTGGCCTATTGTATCAGCCCTCCAAAAGTACTATCAGACATTGGGACATTTTGCATGAATACTTATTTCCTTATGGACAAAGTTACCTAGTTACATTAGAGATAGCTTTTGATCTGTTAGATAAACTGTCTATACTAAATGGAGTGAAGATATGTTTTTGCGGCGTTGATGTTGTTAGTCTTATACTAGCATTCAAGGTCAGTTTGGGCTAGAAGAATTAAAATATTTTTAGAAGAAGTCTGCATCCTGTTACATTATTGAAATATTGGAATTTTGTTTAAATATTGCTTTTTTATGTTTAATGAACAAATATACAAACAGAGATTAAAGAACAAGCAAAGTATCCTTGCCCCCATGTGTATGCCAATCGACATGGATTGTGGCAGCTGGAATTATATCATATAGATTTTTTTAATAATTATGTTGTCAATTATTTTCGCTTTATTGATGATCTTAT
>NC_056749.1:863263639-863273639 GCF_019279795.1 Protopterus annectens
AGTGGACCAAGAATGGAGCCCTGAGGAACTCCGATGGAAATGGGTAATAGTGATGAGATATGGTTATCCCATATTACGGCTTGCTGTCTGCTGTTAAGATAAGATCTACACCAATTAATGGCGACTTTGTCACAAGAGAGAGATTCAAGAATGTTTAGTAGGAGAGAGTGGTTGACCATGTCGAAAGCTTTAGAGAGATCAATGAAAAGAGCGGAAGAGAGTGTATTGTTGTTTCGATTTTTGTTGATAGTATCTACAAAGGAAAGAAGGGCAGTTGTGGTACTGTGGTGAGGTCTAAAGCCATGCTGACAGGTTGCAATTATATTGTGAAGAGAGAGGTAGTGAACGAGTTGCTGATGAATACATTTTTCCATGATTTTTGCAAGGGGTGAGAGAAGGGCAATTGGTCTAAAGTTGGAGAGGTCGAGGGAGTTACCACCTTATGAAGTGGGATTATGTAGGAGACTTTCCAGATGTCAGGGATAGTTCCCTCTTGGATAGTTCTGTTTATAAGTAAGGAAATAGGATAAGCAATTTCTTTGGCAGCTTTCTGAAGGAAGAGAGATGGGAGCTTGTCAGCAGAAGGGGTGCAAGGTTTCAGTTTGAGAATGAGTCTGTAGATGAAAAGAGTAGATATAGCTTTTAGAGAGAAGTTGGAGGAGGAGTTAGCTATATTAGATCGAATATTAGGGTTGTTGGTGTTCATTTGTTTTGCTAGGGATTGATAGTTTCAGAGAAAAAGAGTTAAAATCATTAGCAGTCTGGAGAGGGGTTTCAGGGTCAGCATTAAGAGGGAAGGAGTTTTGCAGTTCCTGGGGAAAGTGGTCTGTTTACTGATGACCAGAATTGTTTGGCATTGTTATGATGGGTTTCTTGAAGTTTACAGTAGAAATATTTCTTGTCAGAGATTATTGATTTCTTAGCCTGATTTCTGAGCTGGCGGAAATGAACTAAATCAGGGTTTTGCTTAAGGCATCTCCATTTTGTCCATGCTTTGTTTCTAGTATGAATAAGTTTTTTAGTGTTGTTGGTAAGCCATGGGGCTGTTTTGGTCTTTACTCTAATAGAACGTTCTGAAGCATGTCTATTCAGTATGGATAAGAAGGTAGAGTTAAAGACTGAGACTGCCTCCTGTAGGGGGAGTGATTTTAAACAAATCCAATTACATGCTCTCAGTTCAGCTTGAAAATGTTCTAAGTTAAAATGTTTGGTAGAACGAATTAGCCTTGTATTTGGAAGGTTTGTACATTCTGACTTTTGTCTGGTAATGTAGGTTAGGGAGTGGTCGCTGATATCGTCTGGCATAGTACCTACTTTATACTTTTTGTTGTCTTTATTTGTGAGTATCCAGTCTAAGGTGCTCTCTTTCTTATTGGGCTTATTGACTCTTGTGGTTGAGGTAATAGTTTGGGAAAACCATGTAGGTTAATATGAGACGAGGATTATCAGCATTGATTGTGTTCCAATCAATGTTAACATCGCCAGAATTATGGTTTCTTGGGGGTAGGTAGAAGAAACCCAACTAAGAAAGTCTTCTAATATTGGAATGTTATTACCTGGGGGAAGATACAAGCAAATAATGTAAATTGCTTTTTTGGCATTAAGTTGAAGTTTAGTAATGATGACTTCTATTTTGCTATCTTGGTTTGGATATGTTGGTTGAGTAGAGATGTTAAGTTGATTTTGAAAAGTATTGCTACTCCACCACCCTTACGCTTTTAAGCGGTCTTGTCTTACTATGTTATAACCTTGGGGTATAATCTCTGAGTCCTTTGTGCCTGGGTTTAGCCAGGTTTCAGACAGGCAGAGAATATCAAAGGAGTGGATATCTAAGAGGGCATGGATGAAGGGTATTTTCTTATTTATGCTTTGAATGTTAAGGTGTCCTATGAGGACGTTATTATTGAGGTTTGGTGAACAGTTTTGAGGTGGAGGAGAAAGGGCCAGGGTTGGGGTGGATGTCACCATCTTGTAGTGTTGGATTAGCTGGTTTAGTGGAATATTTGCTATTTAGAAGTGTTAGAAGTTTTATTTTTTTGTCTGATTGTAGTAGGTAGGTAAGGTGATGTAATCTATGGAATTTAGATAGATGATAGCTTGGGGTGGAAGTAACATTGAGCACGATGTGAAAGTGAGTATAGTAGAAGTGTGTTTATGTGAGGAGTTATGAAAGTTGTTAAGTGAGATTTCAAAGAAAGTGAGATGGTAAGTTGAGAGAAGGGTGATTAAGAGTAAGAATGAGAGTGTAGACATAGTTGGTGTGAAGGGAGTCATTATTAGGAAGTCTGAGAGGAGAGGAGGAAAGAGGACTTGTTCAAGGGAGAGAGACTGAGTGTGTTGAACAAGAGGGGGAGAGTATGTCCATTTAAGAGTAAAGGAGGGTAAGTATTGGATTCTGAAAGGAGTAAGGAATGAGTTGAGAAGAGAGGACTGTGGAGGGATAGGGAGAGAAGTAAGAGAAAAGGAGATAGGTAATATGAGACTTAAGGTAATAGGGTAAAGAAAGAGAAAGGGGGAGTGGAAAGTGTGTGTTAAGGTTTGGTAGCAATTAGGCGGGAAGGAGAGGGATAGGATGGGAGGGAATAGGGGTGTGGCTTTAGAGGTATAAGTAGGACCCTGGGGTGGGTGGGAATTGGGGTAGGAGGGGAGCGGGAGTGAGACCAAGAGGAACGGAGCGGGGCACAGCCACTAAGGAGAGATGCGGAAGGAGACAATCAGCTAAAATAGGTAAGGAAAGTGAGATAAAATGAAGACAAGTAGAAGGCGTAGGAAAGAGGCCAGAGAGCACCAGAGATAAAAAAATGAGTGGTAAGAGGAGGTTAGCGAAGAGACATACAGTGGGAGCAGAAAAGAAGAGGGTAAAGTGTAGCAGAAGGGGAGGTTACTGAGGTACAAAAGTAAAGCTAAGAGAGAGTTTGGTGGATAGTATGGTAAAGGTAGAGGTTAACTGAAGGAATGGAAAGGTAAAGGTAGAGGTTAAAAGGAGGAGTAGAAAATATCCAGATCCTAGCTATGTCACCTGACAAGGGCTGGTTAGAGCTATAGAGTGCAGGAGGAAGGGAGCCAATGGGAGTGGAACACCTGCAGTTTAGAGTAAGCAGGAGGGAGAGGGGGGCAAAGTAAGTAGGACAGTAGAGAGGTAGAGGGAGTTAAAAATAAGTCTAGGAGAGAACAGTTTATGCTAGGAGAGGGAGGGCTAAAAAAGGGAGGTACTGGCTGCTGGAGACTAAGGCACAGGCAATTTAAAACAACTCTGAAGGAATACCTGGTTGGAGCCCAGTTAAAAGAGCAATACAGAGCCCAAACCTACTTTGTATTCAGAGGATCAGAGTCAGGTTCTTTGAGGTATGAGGCAAACAAAGTCACATTTAGTGAGGGCAGACCAAGGTCGATGGTCACCAGTTGGGAGTAAGGCAGGACAGAAGTCTGAAGAGCAATTAACTGTATGGGAGAAGGTAGGCAGGAGGAGAGAAAGAAATAAGAACAAGGTTAGCACATGTATGTGTACAAAATAAATCACATTATTCAACAGTGAAAGTATAGTAATAATAACATCTATGCTAGCTACAACAATTTTCACATGGAAAAACTTGGTCGCATCTAGATTTTCATCAAGCTAAAGTGCAGCAAATTCAGGAGTCAGCAGTGTGTACAAATCATTTTCATGAGACAGTAGAAATAAAATAGGAGAGACTACACAGTAACAACTATGCTAGCTACACAATATTTACATTGAAAAACTTGGTCGCATCTTAGATCTTCATCAAGCTAAAGTGCAGCAAATTCAGGAATCAGCAGTGTGTACAAATCATTTTCATGAGACAGTAGAAATAAAATAGGAGAGACTACACAATCAGTTCAATCTAATGTAAAGCGAACCAGTTAGGTGTCCATGTTGTCACCGGAATAAAGGCTGAATGCATACATAGCTTACTAAAATATACTGAGTACTGAATACAACTCAAATCAACGTTTATTCCCGTAGAGTTCTTTGACATGGAGCACAGGTGCGTCAGAATAGAGCAAAAATATGCACAACTAAGTTTAAGGACAGAAGTCTTAGAGAGAAGATAAGGGTAACTGGATAGGCTAGTGAAAGGAGTACTCAGAGAGCGAGAGGTGGGTCATGAGGTGACCATAAGGGAGACAAGATGCAGGAATGATGGATGTGGAAGCTTCGTTTATAGGGAAGCTTTTAGAGGTCGATTGTGAGTGTAGAGGGGATATATCGACAGAACCAAGAAATAATCCAGGGAGGGCAAAGGAGAAGTAAATGCCAGGACTTATCTGTAGCGCTGAGAGCACGAAGTCTGTAGAAGGCGTTTTTAGGATAAGAAGGGCAAACGCCGTGTAATTACTGAAGCGCTAAAAGCGCGCTAATAGTAGAAAACATATTAGGGAAAATAAGTAGGAGTAGTGGGTAAAGGGGCAGACGCCGTGAAATCTACTGTATCGCTAAAAGCGCGAATACAGTAAAAGGCGTTTGAACAGCAAAAAGGGTTTAGGAATTGTTTGCTAGTCAGAAAGACAGCTGGTACAGCGCGATAACAGAAAAAAACATATTAGGTAAAAGAAGCAGGTGTAGTGAGTAAAGGGGCAGACGCCGAGTAATCTACTGTATTGCTAAAAGCGCAAATACAGTAGAAGGCATTTGGACTGCAAAAATGGTTCAGGAATAGTTTGCTAGTCAGAAAGAGGGTAATGTAGCAGTAACATAGCACAGGTTCCGTTTAGGTTTGGGACTGTGGGGAAACGCCAGCTGAGCACGTGGGGAATCCCGACGTGTGTGGCGCAGTTAGGCAGTAAAGCCGCTATCAGATTTGATTGAAAGGATCTGGTTAATAGTCCCATGCAATACACACGTTCACCTTTACATGTTTAAATGTTGGCTTTACAGCAGAGCAACATTCATTCCACAAGGAAAATGATATGTGCTATAGTCGAACTTGAACCGTGAATGCCTTTTCGTTAGGCGGATGCTCTAACCACTAAACTATTGGTGTTCTGCTTCATTTATATGTATACCCATGGTTCATAGTTACCCGAACACACGCCTCATCACTTCACTTACACAGCAGGCATCCATTTTCCTGCTGGGAAAACCGCACTACTACACATGTGCCATTCCCTATCCCCTACTGCTCTGGACCCGTGCCACATGTTGACTCACTCCGAGGATATTCAGACCTCCAAAGCCTATAGTCCTGGCACATATGTGTGTTTGATTGTCAGGGTGTTCACATGGTCATCTGGGTTTAGGTTTGTCCGACTGGGGACCCGGACTTCCCTGTACTTAGTTGAAAGTCAGACTTAGCACAGAGAGATCATTCGTTCCACTTTTAGCATCCTACCTGTGGTTGGGGATGCAGAGGTGTGCTCACCTATGGCCATGAGTGATACACACCTCTGCATTCCCAACCACAGGTAGGATGCAGAGGTGTGCTCACCTATGGCCATAGGTGAGCACACCTCTGCATCCTACCTGTGGTTGGGGATGCAGAGGTGTGCTCACCTATGGCCATCCTGGTATATAACAGCACTAAATATTACGGGGGTTTCTGCTACTGTTTCCTTTCACATTCGTTATGACTGCTATATTGTGACCATGTTCATTCTTCATATCTACATATATATATATATATATATATGTATATATATATATATATATATATATATATATATATATATATATATATATATATATATATATATATATATATATCATGCATATGCACCTACATGCTTATTTACATTTCCCATACCGTTGAATCACTGCCACTTACCGTCACGCATACATGCTTGCATACCCGCTTACATCTAGAGTTGCCACCTTTTCAAATAGCCAAAGTGGGGCATTTTCGAGACACACATCAGATTTTACATGCCGACACATACCCATGGTCAGTACAAAGGTTAGAACTTTACTTATTTGCCTAAATGAAAGTGTATTCTTGTAGTAGTTTAGTTGCTTATTCTGTTTCTTGTAACATTTAATTATTTTACATACAGAAATAACTGCCTTATGCAACTGTTACATGAAATATGGACATAAGTATTTCCTACAATCACAGGACATTTGCTATTGTATTATTTTTGGTCAGAACACAACTGCCCAAAAAGGGACTGTCCCTCACAAAGTGGGACAGGTGGTAACCCTACTGACGTCTGCTTTAAAGCGCCTTAATCACCCTATGTCCGACTGCCACTATGCGAATGTGAAAGATATATATTCCCGATAATGCACGTGGGGAGACGTGCATCATGGTCAGGTGTTTAATCCCGGGTCGTAGGTTCTGCAGGACCGGCTGGAGGCTGAGCAGTCTTGTGGACAACTACTGCTCATACAACTTGTGTCCAGATGTCTACAGGACTGGACATTGTGTCGTGACACCAAGTCTAATGTTTAGAACAGATACTTATCCCATGAGGGATATCCAAAAATTGTGGGGACCAATGACCTCGATTCCTTTGGCTTTATGAAAATAAGGCAGGGTTATACATGCAAGGTATACATAGTTTGCAATCCTGAGACAGCCTAGGGTGAGACTGCCTACTAGATATGAGTAGGGGTCACTATGTGCAGATATGGCTACGCCTATCTAGCAGTCTGAGTATGGGTGGTTTTGGTGGACGTTCAGGAAGGGGAGGTGGTGTGCTGTGGAGGGGATGATTGGTATTCAATTATTTATCCAGGTGTGTTGGGGTTGGATGGCTCAGTTCAGGCCAGACCATTATGTGGGTATGTGCCAGTACTGTTTCTGTACATGTGTATTGCACTTTTTAATGTTCATATATTTGTGGGATTGTATTGCGAATGTGAATATTTGCTCTTTGGTTATATTCTTGATTCACCCACTGCTCCCTCGTACACCTCCAGTTCACCTATTGTGCATCCAACCCAGTCTCCCCTTGGTGAGTTATTACATTACCTGTCACCCCCCACCCCCATACTCCACAGACACCATCTATCCCTATTCTGGTTGATGGCCCATGGCACAGTCAACAGAACCCATTGTGTACACTACATATCTCTGGTACCAATATGGTTGTGAGGACTACCCTAGCATTTCTGATCATCCACATGCTGTACTTCACACACACACAGGTACACGCAAATACTTATCTTTCATGACATGGTAGGTAGACCTGGGTAATACTCGTTCATCTTTGGGCCGTCCTGACAAGGACAACTTGGACTCCGAATGGGCAGATATTGGGCGAATGCTCTGATGATTGGTAGGGTTGCCACCTTTTCATATGACCAGGATAGGACATTTTCGGGACACACATCAGAGTTTACAGGCCAGCACATACCCACAGTCAATACAAAGGATAGTACTTTAGTTTTATGCCTAAATATAAGCTTTTATTATTGTAGCAGTTTAGTTGCTTATTCTGTTTTGTTTACTTGCTTATTCTGTTTCTTGTAACATTTAGGTATTTTATATATGGAAATAAGTATTGTATGGGACTATTACATAAAATATGGGACATAATTATGTCCTACAATCGCAGGACATTTGACATTTATAATGGTTTTGGTATGGACACAACTGCCTAGAGGGGGACTGTCCCTCACAATGTGGGACAGGTGGTAACCCTAACCATTGGGCTAGGCTTAGCAATTGGTGGTGCGCTAACACGATGCGTTTCATTTCCACTTGGTATAACTATCGACACTACAATGGAATACGGGCACGGGGTTTTAAATATCATTTGTTCGAGGGATGGGGACTCAATATTCAGCTACGTGCCTTTGTGTTTACTTTTTATGTTGGTGTTCGCAAAACTGTCTTGTAAGCTTTGCATACATTTCAGTATCCACGGACACTGATAGGAGTGATTACTATTAGAGGCAGGCTGTACTAGTCAGCATTTTAGGTTGCGCGTATGCAGCCGACATGTTCACGCCTCCGTGCAGCGCTTGGACACGCCTCCTGCACTCACTCACATTTCCTATGCACGTGGCTGTTACGGCAGCATGCCTTCATTAATATGCATGTGGTGCTGCTGCGCCATCTCTACTCTGCACGGTCGGCACAAGGCTAATGCCGTCCTTGCGTTGAGCTTCATGAATCCCGGGGTAAATCTTTATTAATAGAGGTGCCAACATTTTTGGATGCCCAAAGGGATTCATTTCTTGTTGTAGTATAACTTCTTGTAGCATCACACAGTCAAATAATACAAAATACATGTATTTATTGTTAAGAAAATAAAGGTCTGTGTAGTGGAATTGTAGCACTAGTTGTTGTTGTCTACATTAAATGATTTTGTAACACCTTAAATTAATACAACACGTAGAAGAAAGTTAGAAAATACTTTTAAGTTAATATATCACATCTTTCCCTGTACAGTCTGTAGATTTACATGTATGACTCAGGCTGTTTACTCACAAGTCCTGCATACAGTGAGAATATGAACTCTGTACCTGAATCTTTCCTTGTAAGACTTGTGTCAGACTGTTGGCTTTCAATGAAGCCCCCTCACTCTGTAGCTTCCCTACTCCCCATATCCTTGTCCTGATTTATAATTTCCATTTCCCATTACTACATTATGGAGTTGAATGCCCTTAATTTGTTCTAGTATGGATGAAGAATGTTATATTTTTCATGTTAAAATTCAACTTTCTTCATGACACTTTCTATACTAGGTCATTCCGTCCCCATTATTGCCTGTACCTTGTGCCATCTGGAAACAGAATGACCTTCTTCTTCATGAACATATAATATGTCTAGTATAAACACATTGATGAGCTTGGGCTCCAGACCCAACCCTTCACTATCTCATCATACCTCTCAACTGTCCAGATTTTTGCAGAATGTCCAGATTTTTGTCTCATATTTTTGGTCTGTTCCTCATAACATTTCTGGAGTTTGGGCAAATCTCTGAGATGAACTGAAGACTCAATTATTTTTATTTTATATTTGTTGACCAGATAAGCCAACTACGACAGAGCCTATTTACAGCAGAAGCTCAAAGAGAAAATGTTCCAGATGTATATCTTTGGAATGTGGGAGGAAACTAGAGCACCTAGAGGAATCCGTTCAAACACAGAGAAGACATACAGACTTCGCACAGAAGGCACCTCAGCCAAGAATCAAACCAAAGAACCACTTGTTGTGAGGTGACAACATTAACTTCTGCACCACTGCACTGCCCACTGTGCTGAAGTCACTAAATAATGACATACATTTGATTTTCAGACTTCATATCTTTTAAAAATGGTTGCTAACTCAAATCTTATTATTCTAGCAACTTTCTAAGTTTATAAGAGCAATATTTAACATTTTCCCTGTTTCTGGACCCCCCCCTATTATTTTAGATTTTGTCCAGATTTCTTGCACTAACAGGTTGAGAGGTATGCATATGTCACAGGATCTTCCTGAGAAATGGTACTTCTGAACATCAGCGTTTCGATCTGTCACAATAGGTGCTTTTTATGTGTTTACATGAGTGCACAAACCATTAGACATGGATGAATGCAGCTTACATTTATTGCTCTGTCTGAGCAGAATCATGGCAATGCACTGCACATGTACATGGGCTTAGCTCCAATGCATTATAGGTAAAGACTCCACCTTTCAAGGTAGATGAGTCTGCTACTGATCTCATAAACCATCACAGCAATCTGGCATCACATTTCCCTTTCTTTGAAGGACAGTTATACTGTCTTAGAACGAAGATGATATACATTTTGCATTTCCATTATTAAGCACTAGCAAGCACATTTCAGTTATGTGCAAATAAAAGTAACTTTAACATGCATGCACGTCGGAAAGACATTTGGTACCTTTGATCAACGGATACATATTTTACAAGACATTTAGCATAGAAAACAGATTAAAAATCATTTTATTTAGTGTCTTTTAAACATGTTAACTATCATTTTTGCTGACTTACATTAATGTGATGAATACTCAAGCACTAATAAGCACTTTTGATGTCAGAGTCATCATCATCATCATCATCCCCCTTTTGATGTCAGAGTCTATAATAATTT
>NC_056749.1:863277046-863298757 GCF_019279795.1 Protopterus annectens
GTGGAGATAAGTTGACATAGCTTTGTATGTTAGGCAGAGATCGCCTCTGAGTAGGCAATATGCTACGGAGTAAAGTTGGAGTTTTTGAGACGGTTCATGAGGGCATCTGATTGAGGCCAGTAATCCTCTTTGTGAGGTATTTCTGCGGCCTTTCCAGTTGTTGTAGATGTCTTGTGAGGTACATACCAAAAGGGGTGTTGTACTCTATAATGGGTCTAATGAGTGATGAGTAGAGGGGAACAATGACTGCTTTTTCCTGGATGAGAAAACCTTTGTGATGAGGTGTGCCATGTAGAAAGATTTCTTGACTACTGTGACGATGTGATTATCAAAGCAGAGACTACTGTCCACCTGTGTGCCAAGGTCTCTTATCACTCTTTCGGTGTTAAGTAGACTAAGACCTGTGTGATAGCTCATGGGTACAGAGTTTTTACCAAAGGGGATGAAAATGCACTTTTTGGCATTGACCTCGAGGCCATGGCTTTGACACCAGGCATCTGTCTCAGTGAGGCCCTTTTGTAGGATGTCCACATTGTTAAGAGTTTCAATTATGGATCCTAGTTTGCAGTCATCTGTGAACTTCATTAGCCAAAGACCTTCTGTGTTAGCCTGTACTTCAGAAAAGTAGATACCAAACAGGAGAGGACCCAGGACTGAACCCTGTGGTACTCCACTTGTCAATGGTCTGAAGTTGGATTTGGAGTCTGCTACTTTCACAGCGTGGGTTCTGTCAGCGAGCCAGTTGGCAACTCATCTTGTGACATAAGGATTTATACCTAGTTTAGTAAGTTTATCTAGAATTCCAGAGTGGGAGATGGTGTCAAAAGCCTTGGCGAGATCTAGATAGGCTGTGTGAACCACCTTACCCTCGTCTACAGCTTTGATGACTGCTTCAAAGAAGTCAATCAGGTTTAGGAGACATGATTTGCCTTTTACAAACCTGAACTGGGTGGGGTCCAGAGTTTGGAGATTACCAATGTCTTTGTTTATAAGTTCCATGATGATATCGCCCATGGCCTTGCAGACCAGGCTCGTCAGGCTAATGGGGTGGTAGTTCCCGGGGTCCATGGTGGCTCCCCCCTTGTGGAGTGGGATAATCATTGCTGTGCGACATTCAGCAGGCACAAAGCCTGAGGTGAGGCTATGATTGAACATGGTACTTAGGTGGGGTACCATTTCATTCTGTAGTTCATGTAGAATGCAGCCTGGGATGTTGTCAGGTCCCACGGATGCTGTGTTCTTGGCTTTGGAGAGTGCGTTTTTTACCTGTGCAGCCGTGACTACAGGAACTTTGCATACTTCTGGTACAGAGATGGGCCCTTTAGGAGGTGAGGGGGGGAGTTAAAGTTAACACTGAACTTATCTGCCAGGATGTTGGCAATATCAGTTGGTTCTGTATATTTAGTGCCATTCTGCTGTAACTCAGAGCAGATCTGAGTGTTGCCATTGAGATTCTTGACATAGCTATAGACTGCTTTGTGGTTGTCTTTAGAGTCAGTGGCAATTTTGTTTTCATAACTAGCTTTGGAGGATTTTATGAGGGATCTCAGCTTCTTACTGAGGCTGACCAGAGAGTTGTTCCAGTCATGGGATTTTACTGTTTTTTGCAACAGTTTCTTTCTTCTGTTGTAGAGTTTGTTTATGTTAGGGGACCACCAGATTGGCTTCCTTTTTTTGGAGGATAGCATCTTGGCGCTGTTAGGGATAGCACAATCCATGCACTCGTGTAAGTGGTTATAAAGTGCATTTGTGTAGGATTCAGCAGTTGTACCTCTATTGTCCGTCTGCATGGGTGTCGTGAAGTTTGCCACTTCTGTCTTAAGAAGCGTGAAGTTGGCTTTGGAGAAATTTTTTATGGTGGTTTCCCTAATGGGGTTGGGGGCGGGATGTGGATGTCTAGGCTGAGTAGCTTGTGGTCGGATCTGACCAATGAGGAATTGACCTCTGGTGTGGAACACCGGTCGCCCATGTTGGTAATGACCAGGTCTAGGATATTGCTGCCCTGGTGGGGGTGTGGATAAGTTGATCCAAGGCATTGGAATTTATGAATTCCAGAAAATGTTGAGCAAAAGAGTTGGTACATGAGTAGTTTTCCCAGTTAATGGTGGGGTAGTTGAAATCACCCATTATTAGGGTGTTGGGTTGTGCCATAATATTTTCCAGTGTATCAAGAAATGAGGAGTGGGAATCCTGGGGCATGGTGGGAGATCTGTAGCAAGTTACAGTTTGGATTGTGGTCTTGCCCAGAGTTAGTTACACTTGGATAATCTTGGATGCATTATGCTGAGCAACTAGCCTGGAGGTGTGGATATCCTTAATGAATATGGACATGCCTCTACCTTTAGTGTTTCAGTCCAGGTTAGGTGGCCGAAAGGTGTGGTATGAATTATAGCCTGGTAATACAGGGGTGCTCTCTGGAGCCTTGAACCAGGTCTCTGTCACTGCACAGATGTCAATGTTCTCCTTTTTAAGGAGTGCCTTGAATGAATGCATTTTGAGGTTTCGACTTCTAGCATTGAGTAGCATTACCCTCAGATTTTGCTTGGTTGTACCTGTTACGGTGGTGAATTTGTCATTTGAACCTTGCCTAAAAAAGGCACTTTAGGGGTGGCAAGAGCCTTAGTCAGTATCTGGAATCCCAAGGGTGACAGGTGCAGGGCTATCTCTGACAAAGCATTGTGGTCTGTCGATCATGCCATTCCAGGCAGACAGATACTGGATCCCCTTAGAATGACAGCAGAAGCTTAGCCAATTGTTGAAGTCAATCATTTTGTCCTTGTACTGTGGTATCATTCTGGGTGATGGCAGGATGCTACTCAGGGCTAGGGTCGTACCTGCCTGGGCTACAAGATCTGAGAGCTCCTCTATGTCTCTTTTCATGTAGTCCAGGGTGGTACATCTCAGGTCATTCACACCAACATGGACAATGACAGAGTCATATTTGTACTTGTTGTGGAGTGACGTGAGTACGTGCATTATGTGGCGGATCCTGGCACCCGACAGGCAGCTGAAAGTAACTTTCTCCTTGTTTAGCCTGGTGAGTGGAACATCAGAGTGCCTGACTATAGAATCACCTATGACTAGAGTGTTGGGTATGTTGTTATGCCTTATGGGCTGTAGTTGAGTGGCACACTGAGTTTGTGGGCTATGTGTCATTTGGGTTGTGTTGGGGGTGGAGGTTGCATGCGTTTCTGCTTTGGAGGTTTCTGTTGCTTGTGCAGATTTTTATTGAGAGCCTCACAAATGTAGGTGTGTGTTTTGTGTTGCTATGTGTGTGTTTTGGTGGTGTAGGTTTTGAGAGACTATGTGATGAGTGTGGTGTGGTGCAAGTGTTTACCTTCTCCTCTTGACTGTCTAGTCCAGTCTTGGTAAAGAGAGCTTTGCTTCCAGTTTGGCTGTATAAGTGCATCTCTCACAGGTTGTAGTGTTGGGTGGTAGGAGGAGAGGATTGTCTGTGTACATGCGGCAATTGCTGCATTGCCCCAAGATGCCCATATTCATCAGGTAGACAGGAGAAAACACTGGGAGCTGACCCTTAGGCATGCCTGGATAGGTGCTTATTTATTAAGTACTAAAACTGTTGTTATGTAGTCCTATTTCACCGTAATTCTTGCTGGATGGGTTTGGAGTCAATTCTTGGCTCCGACTCAGCCGATACTAAAGCTCAAGAGCTTTTACTGGCTCGAGGCTAACCCCTATCCCTTGATGCCTCATGGCAATTCCCCAGATCTCATTTGCCACGAAAGTTTCGAGGTTGTCTCCTTACTGGCTTGTTGGCTAAGTAGAAGATTTTTTGATAAATCTTGTTATTTGTCATCTATTTTCTTTATATTTCTCCTTAATAGTTGTTATGTATTACCTGTGTGATTGTTGTTGAGTGATTGATCCCCTATTCCACCTTTTTAGGATTGTACAGCCCATTTTAGTTAGAGGGCCGTAGCTGCCCATTTAAATTAGTGGGCTTTTCCTCCCTGAGTGTTAGTCCTTCTTCCCTTAAAAAAAAACAAAAAAAAAAAACTTTTTCTTCTCTTCATAACTTTGTTTTTGGTTATAGTTAGTATTGTTAGTATTATTGTTGTTAGCCTTGTTTTCTTGTCAGCATGTCTAAAGAGAAAGAGAACATAAGGAACACCGCCCTTCTGGGTTCAAGAAATGTGACACGTGTTCCCAAAAAATGTCATTGACTGATAGTCACACTAGCTGTGTGTACTCTCGGAGAGGCTCATTTACAAGAACCCTGTACTTTTTGCCATGCCTTCAGTACTAGGGTTCTTAATGAGAGAAAACGTAAATTGATAGACAGGGTCTTATGACTAGTTCCTTCCAGAAACAGCTGGAACTTGGTCAGACAGCTCCCAAAACTGTGAAGAGAAAATCTTCGGTTCCAGCGTCGTATCCATCTAAAAAGTCCAAACGACAGAGCCAAGGAGTTCTGGTTCCGATTCTGCTTCTTCTGTCTCAGTGCCATCGGTTTCTTCAGTGCCGAGGCAACCTTCGGTATCGAGACACTCACCAGTTATTCATCCTATTTCACCAACTTTGAGGTCTCCTATTTTAGAAAGGAGGAGATCTCCTTCTGTCTCCACCTGTTCCTCCAGGACACTTTCAGATGAGGATATCGAGTGGGTGGTGAAGAGGTTGCTCTGTGACTCAGCTCTGGCTAAACATTTAGCTCTTTCGGACCCAAAAGCTTTGGAGCCATCCCATCTCCAGACTACTGCTCCTCCTATGACTGCTATGATCGCAGCACATTGTATTCTTAGGCTCAGAAATAGACTCAACCACCATCACAGCAAAACTGACACCAGAAAGGATAGAATCATTGCACGACCAAGTCAGATCCTTGTTGAAGAAAGACAAAGTACAGGCCAGGATAGTCCTTCATGTCCTAGGGACTATGGCTTCTGCCATTCTCTTAGTTCCCCTAGCCCATCTGCACATTTGAGTACTCCAGTGGCTACTATTTGCTCAGTGGTCAATGCAGGATCCCCCCCTGTCTCACCAAATTCTCATCACAAACTCCTGCAAGAAGGATCTAACATGGTGGTTACATATGGATCAACTTCATCTAGGTCCCCCACTTGCTCCCCCTCAACAAAATGCAGTCTTGATCACGGATGCCTCCCGGATAGGGTGGGGGGGGGGGCATTATCTGGGAATATTGGTCCAAAGTATTTGGCAGGATCACGAGAACCACTTGCACATAAATGTTCTGGAGATGAGAGTGGTGCTATATGCGTTGCAAGCACTTCACAGTTCTCTTCCCACTGGGACAATTGTGATTCAATCAGACAACATGTCTGTAATGTGGTACATAAACAAGCAAGGGGGAACCAAATCTTACCCACTTTGTCGAAAGGCTTTAAGAGTATGGAAATGGGCAATGGACATAACGCTTTCTGGTAGCAATGCACATCCTGGGGAAGTCCAATGTGATAGCAGATAAACTCAGTTGAGCAATTCTGATGCCTCACGAGTGGTCCCTGAATTCAGAAGTTGCGGACGAGATTTTTCACAAATAGGGCCAGCCTTGCTGCGACCTATTCACCATGTACATGAACACCAAATGCAGCAGATACTTTGCCCTAATTCCCCATCTGGGATGTCACCCAGGGATGCTCTGGTTCACAATTGGCCTCCGGGACTCCTTTATGCTTTTCCACTCTTTCCTCTCATACCAAAAGTGATTCAGAAAGCAAAACTGTTGAAGAGTACCCTGATCCTTATTGCTCCTTACTGGCCTTGCCAAGTCTAGTTCCCCTTCCTGTGGCCCTATCTCTTGGAGGAACCATGGATTCTGGAACTATCTCCAGACCTCCTGATTCATCAGTCAGGGCAGTTCCATCCTACTATCCAAACCCTGAAATTGACAGCATGGCTGCTCCAGTTCCACGAATAGTCAGGTGTGTTTCCCCTTTCCACCACAGTCAGACACATTCTGATTTCTTCACACAAACCTTCCACCAGGAAATGATATTCCAGTAAATGGAAAAGGTTCTCCATTTGGGCAGCAAACCAAGGCATAGATCCCTACTCAGCTCCTATAGAGTCTATCCTGTCCTTCCTGGCATCCATTTTTCATGAAGGAGCTGCAGCTGCTACTATTAGAGTTGTTAGCTGCCATCTCTAATTATCATTTTGGCTACATGGGAAATCCAATCATGTCCCACTGTTTATGCAAAATCTTTTTGAAAGGAGTCCTCCTTCTCAGACCTCCAATCAGGCATCCACCAGAGCCCTGGGACCTAAACGTAGTTCTTACATCTTTAATTTTTCCACCTTTTGAACCCTCTTCTTCATCGGATCTGAAATTCTTGTCTTGGAAGACATTGTTCTTAGCGGCTATAACATCTGCTAGAAGAGTTTCAGAATTGCAAGCCCTCACCATTTGACCTCCTTACATTGTTTTCCACAAGGATAGAGTCTCGCTTAGAACCAATCCTTCCTTTCTTCCTAAGGTATGTTCAAAGCAGAATCTCAACACAACTATGAAACTACCAGTTTTCTTCCCAAATCATACTAATAAATCAGAATACAGATTACACCAATTGGATGTCCACAGAATTCTCAGGTTTTACCTGCACAGGACTAACACATTTAGAAAATCAGACCAATTGTTTTCTTTACAGACAAAAATAAAGGTTTGCTTTTTTAAGGTCACTTTGTCTAAATGGCTTTCAGACTGCATTTCATTTGCTTAGAAAACTGCTGGTAAACAATTACCAGCCAAAGTAAAAGGCCATTCAACCAGAGCAGTATCAGCTTCATATGCCTTTAGATCAAAACTCACAACTGATACCATTTGTGCAGCAGCTACTTGGTCAGGACCTCATACCTTTGTCACTCATTACAAACTGAATTTGGCCTCCCGGGACAGGTCATCCTTTGGGTCCACTGTGTTGAAGAGTCTGGCTGTCCCATCCAGCAAGAATTATGATGAGATAGGACTACATAACATAAAGAAGTTATGTACTTACCATAACATTCCATGTTTGTAGTCCATCTCCCCTACATTCTTGCGTCCCACCCTCCTTCCTCCTTCCTGTTTCCTGGAGGAACTGGTGGACTATCCATTATGCTGTCTGGCCTGGTTGTAGTTGTCTGTCCACCTGGCATGGATAGTAATACAGAGTGTTCTGTTTGTATGTGCATACTTATTGATAGTTTACTGACTATTATGTACCTATTTACTTTCTTGTAAACAAGATCTGGGGAATTGCCGTGAGGCACCATGGGATAGGGGTTAGCCTCGAGCCAGTAAAAGCTCTCGAGCTTTAGTATCAGCCGAGTCGGAGCTGAGAATCGGCTCTGAACCCATCCAGCAAAAATGTAGGTGAGATGGACTACAAACATGGAACGTTATGGTAAGTACATAACTTCTTTTTTTTCTCTAGACAAGTGAGGAAAGTTGAGTGCTGTAGTAATTTGTAGCTTATGTAGTGCTTACGAGTTCTGAACAAGTGCTGAACTCAAAGAAACAGATTTGAGTGCTAAAACTAAAAAACTGGCTAGTTCTAAGGGAAAATTTGAAGAGTAGACTTTATGGCGCCAGGAATAGTTTAACCCTAGCTAAGCGGTGATGCATAAAGTTTTTTTTTTTAATATAACAGTAGCAAATGAGCAAACTGATTTAAACAAATTAACCAATAAAAAGATAAAAACTGAGCCCTGTTCCAGCAGTCTTCGATCAGACAAGTTCTAACTGCACACTCCTGCCAATAGGGTGCAGGGGAACCTTCTCCAAAAAAAAGATGGTGTGGATTAGTGCTCAAGTTATACAAACAAAGCTAGATTCAGCAGGTCTGAATTTAGTCTGTGCTACAGCAAACAAGGAGCACCAATTTCAGAAAGAAACAGTTCAAATAAGCAGGCACAATAAGCCTTTAACCAGGAACTCCCAGCTCAGAAGGGCAGAATCTACCCTCTCCTCCCACAAGAGTGCAGACCACACCTTCTTAATGTAAAATAACTGGCCTGAAGCCCAAGTGCTTAAATCAGAACTAATACATTTTTAGAATAACAGACACTGAGCCTTCAATCAGCAACTTCTTTATTTGTTGTGAACTTCTTCCTTCCTTTCTTTTTTATTTACTTCTATATGCTCTGAGTCTTCAGATTGCTGAATACTTGTATCCAGAATTCCAGAGTTGTCAGTGACATTATTTTGTTTCATAGAGGTTGAGTGATCTTTACAGACAATAAACACATACTTTCCTAAATGCGTTCTACTTGCTTTTTGCCCAGTATTATTTATCTCACCAGTCCAGTCATTAATGTATGTAACAACAGTTCTCCAAACTGTGTCAATTGCACAAGTGCAGTGTCACCAGTAAGTCTAGATTTACTGCCAACAATGGTAAACATGAAAAACATAGATCACCAGTGTTATCGGGTATTACCTTTAAACATATATAGTATTTACTACACTGTACAAGGTACTTGTGCTTTAGCAAACGATTAATGGCATACTCATTTAAGGAATCCATATAAGTTCCAAATGAATAACAAATTCTAAAAGAAAAGAATAATAAAAATCAGTTACCACAGAATTCAAAGACAATTTAAATCAACAGCTTTGAAAAAGATCACACAAACAATATACAACTAAAGATGAAATTAAGTACCGTGAAGTTGTTGCTTTGACTGTACAAGTTATGAAAATCACACAAAAGCTGGACTTCCTTTACCGTGCACGTGAATGCGTGCACCTCTTTTTAACAGTAGAGATCAATAAATCACAAACCAAAGCAGGATTGTTTAAATAAGCTCTGGATTGTCCACTCTGCACCAGTCATTGATTTGTATTAGACACTCTTGCAGGATGTTAGTGTCATGTGGGCATCTATGATAGCTCCCGATTTATTTTCATCTGTGAACCTGGCAAGCCCGAGGCCTTTGATGCTAGCCTTGACTTCTGAGAAGTAGATGCCAAGCAGTAGCAGGTCCAACACTAAATCCTGGGGTACTCTGCTGTTGACTGGTCTCTTGGTGGACACGGTCTCACTGATCCTGACTTCTTGGGTCCTATCTTTGAGCCAGCTGGCAATACAGTGAGTTATGTAGGGATTAACGGCTATTTCTGAGAGTTTGTCAATAATACCTGAATGGGGTATTATATCAAACACCTTGAGTAGGTCAAGGTAGGTGGCATGCACCATTTTCTCCTCCTCCATAGCCATGGTGACCCTCTTGAACTAATCTACCAGGTTAAGTAGGCAAGACCTTCTTTTAACACATCCAGACTGGGATGGGTCCACTGTCTGTTGGTTGTCAGTGCCGTTGTTGATCATTTCCTTGATACTTCATTTCATGGCTTTGCATATTAGACTTGTCAGACTGATGGGTCTGTAGTTCCCTGGGTCAGTTGATGGCCCAACCTTATGAAGAGGGATGACAGTTGCAGTCGTCCATTCACCTGGAGTGTAACCTGTTTGAAGGCTGCAGTTGAAAAGTGCCTCAAGTGGTCCTTCTAGGTCATGGTTTAGGCTATTTAGAAGGCAACCAGGAATATTACTGAGGACCACTGAAGTTGTGTTTTTGGCCTTAAGGAGCATCTCCAGAACCTGCTCCCTGTTGATGGTTGGGGGGATATGCATACAAAGGGATTTTACAGGGGTAGTGGGGGGGGGGGTAAGTTAGAGCTACATTTATCAGCCAGTAGATTTGTTATGTCACCTTGGTCAGGGAAGGTTGTATCATTTGCCATCGGTTCTGCATATTGCTGAGTTTATGTTTAAGGTTCCTAACATAACTGAAGAAGGCATTTTGATTGTCCTTAGCCTGGAAAGCTATCCTGACCTTGTAATTAGCCTTTTTAGACTTTATTAGACCTCTTAGTTTCTTGTTAGTTGAATCAGAGAGCTCTTGTCCAATATATTTGATCCTCTGTTTGGAAAGTGCACTATCTTGCTCAAGGTGTTTGTGTTGATAAAGTCCATAGGTTCATAGGTTCATAGGTTCATAGGTTCATACTAGGCTATCTGCCCTAGGGCATTTATAAGCCTAGCCAGAGTGTGTGTGGCTTTCGCCACCCCTTGCTTGGAATGAGAATACTATGCCCATTTAGGGTTTAGTTTACTGTGCCTCTGTCTAGTAGTGACACAGAGATGACCCCCGGGGTAAACCTATGATCTCCCATCCACTCATCAAGATTCCTCTTGAAGAGAGTCAGTGAGGGGCTCTGCCTAACATGTACTGGGATTCTGTTCCAAAGTGTGGGGAGCCTCTGGGTTATGAATCTGTCCCTCCAGCACATCCTATTTATTTCTGTGTTGAGGTTCAAATCTCTCGCTCTCGTGGCTCTGGTGGATTTGGATTTTCTGAGGTGGAGCATGTCCATTAATTCCGGATTGGACATGGCCTTGTATGTCAGGCATAGATCGCCTCTGAGTAGGTGGTATGCGACTGAATAGAGCTGGAGTTTCTTCAGCCGGGCAGCATATGATATATGTTTGAGACCCTTGATCCTCTTAGTGAGGTACTTTTGGGGCCTTTCTAACTGCTGCAGGTGTCGGTTAAGGTACATCCCAAAGGGGGCATTGTACTCAGTTATGGGCCTGATAAGGGAAGAGTATAGGGGCACAATGACTTCTCTTGATCTAGATGTGAATCCTTTCATGATCAGGTGGGCTATATAGAAGGGCTTCCTAACCACTTTGGCAATGTGAGTGTCAAATGAGAGGTTTCTGTCAACTTGGGTCCCTAGGTCCCTGATTACTTCTTCTGTACTTAATGGATTACCACCTATGTGGTAATTTGTGGGTACTTTGTTTTTCCCAAAGGGTATGGCTATACATTTTTTGGCGTTCAGTTTAAGGCCATGGCTCTGGCACCAGTTTTCCGTTTCCATGAGGCCTTTCTGAAGGATGCTTGTGTCCGCTGGAGTATCAATTATGGCGCCCAGTTTGCAGTCATCTGCGAATTTTGTCAGCCACAATCCTCCTATGTTTGCTTGCACCTCTGAAAAATAAATGCAGAACAAGAGGGGTCCCAGGACTGAGCCCTGTGGGACACCGCTTGTGACTGGCTTAGAGTATGACATGGCTCCAGCCATTCTGACCTTGTGGGTTCTGTCCTTGAGCCAGTTTGCAACCCATCTTATGACATATGGGTTTACATTTAAGCTGGTGAGCTTGTCTATGATGCCCGAGTGGGGTATTGTGTTGAAGGCTTTTGCAAGGTTGAGGTAGGCTGTGTGAACTGCCTTACCCTCATCAATGGCCTTAGTGACTGTTTCAAAAAAGTCGACCAGGTTCAAAAGGCAGGGTCTGCCCTTGACAAAGCCGAATTGGGTAGGATCCAGTGTCTGTAGGTCCCCAATGTCTTTGTTTATGAGTTCCATAATGATCCTCTCCATAGCTTTGCAGACCAGGCTCATCAAGCTTATGAGGCGGTAATTTCCAGGGTTCGTAGAGGCACCTCCTTTGTGGAGTGGGACCACTGTTGCTGTACGCCATTCTTTGGGTACGTATCCTGTAGTAAGGCTAGGATTAAACATCCGCCTTATGTGCGGGTTTAGTACCTATTGGAGTTCGTGTAGCACGCAACCCGGGACACCGTCTGGTCCCATTGATGCTGTGTTTTTAGCTTTGGAGAGGGCGGCTCTCACCTGGGCATCTGAGATGTCAGGGAGGCTACACTCTGCTGGGATTGATATTTCTCCTTTTGGGGGGAGAGGGGGGGAGAAATTTGCATTGAACCTGTCTGCCAGTATGTTGGCAATGTCTGTGGGTTCAGTGTATTTTTTGTCATTTTGGACTAACTCTGAGCATATCTGGGAGTTTCCACCCAGGTTTCTAACATAACTAAAGAAGGCCTTGTGATTATCTTTAGTGTCTTCTGCGATTTTTCTCTCAAAGTTGGCCTTGGATGATTTTATGAGTGATCGTAGTTTTTTGCTAGTACTGATCAGAGATGCCTTCCCTTTTAGGGATTTTGTTCTGTCATGTAGTAACTTCCTCTTCCTGTTGTAAAGCTTGTTTATGGCTGGGGTCCACCAGGCAGAATGCCTGCCTTTGGGGGAATGGGTCTTGGTTTTATTTGGGATTGCATGATCCATGCATTCTTGAATGTGTTCGTAGAAAGCATTTATAAAGGATTCAGTGGTGTGGGCTGTGGTTTCCACTGGCCCAGGGGCCTTGAAGGATACCACTTCAGTCTTTAGAAGTGTGAAGTCAGCTTTTGAGAAATTCTTCACTGTGGTCTTTTGTGCTGGGGGTGGGGGTGGGATGTGGATTTCCAGTGAGATTAATTTATGGTCTGATCTCACCAATGAGGGGTATACTTCCGGTGTGGAGCATTGTGTCCTCATGTTTGTGATGATCAGGTCTAGTATATTATCTCCTCTTGTTGGAGTGGTGACTAGTTGTTCCATCGCGTTTGAGTTTATGAATTCTAGGAACCTTTGGGCTAGGGTGTTGGAGCTTGAGTAATGCTCCCAGTCTATGTTTGGGTAGTTGAAGTCTCCCAATATGATGGTATTTGGAGAGGCATTCATACTTTCCAGTGTCTTCAGGAAGGCTGAGTGAGGTTCCTGAGTTTGAGAGGGTGGTCTGTAGCATGCTACAAACCGTAGGGCAGTTTTGCCTATGGTTAGTTGCACATGGATGGTCTCTGAAACTTCATGCGTTGCCACTAACCTATCTTTGATGAATATGGATACTCCCCCTCCTTTTGTGGTTTGGTCCAAGTTTTGGGGCCGAAAAGCATGATATGAGGTATAACCTGGTAGTGCTGGGGTGCTCTCAGGAGCCTTGAACCAGGTTTCAGTCACTGCACAGACATCGATGTTCTCCATACTGAGGAGGGCTTCGAGAGCATGCATTTTGAGGTTTAGACTTCTGGCGTTGAGCAGCATTGCCCTTAGTTTTTTTCCACTTGTGTTTTCTAGGGAGGTGGGTTTGTCTTTTGAGCCTTGCCTAAAAAAGGCACTATGGGGGTGGCAAGAGCCTTGGCCAATATCCGTAAGCCCAGGGGTGACAGGTGCAAGCCGTCCCTTGTGAAGCGCGTGGCTTGTCAAGCATGTCATTCCAAGCAGACAGACATTGGATCCCCTTTGAATGACACCAGTAATTGAGCCAATTGTTAAAGCTGATCATTTTGTCTTTATACTGAGGTATCATTCTTGGTGAGGGTAAGATGCTGCTCAGGGTCAGGGTCATACCAGCCTGCTCTACATAATCAGAGAGCTCCTCTATGTCTCTTTTCATGTAGTCCAGGGAGGTACATCTCAGGTCATTCACACCGGCATGGACAATGACTGAGTCATATTTGTACTTGCTTTGGAGTGATCTGAGTGCTTGTGTTATGTGGCGGTTTCTAGCGCCCGACAGGCAGCTTACTGTAACCTTTTGATTGTTCAGCCTGGTGAGTGGGACGTCAGTGTGTCTAACTATGGAGTCACCTATTACAAGTGTATCAGGCATGTTGTTTGGCCTTAAGGGCTGTGACTGCTTGGCACACTGACTTTGTGAACTATGTGTTGCATGTGCTATGTTTTGAGGTAGTGGTTGCTTGGATGTCTGCTTTGGAGGCCTCTGTTGTTTTGGTAGATTTTTAATTAGAGCTTCCGATTATGTTTTTGTGTGTTTATGTGTTTGGTTTGCATTTGTGATAGGTCTATGTGAGACTGGGTTTGTGGTGTGTGTGGTTACTTTCTCCTCCTGACTGGTTTTGCCAGTACTGAGTCGAGAGAGCTCAGCCTCCAGTTTGGCTATATAGTTGCATCTCTCACATATATTTGTATTTGTTGGGAGGAAGAGAGGGTTGTCTTTGTATATGAGACAGTTGTAACATTGCCTCAAGATTCCCAGATTCACCAGCTGAACTGGAGAGGGCACCAGTAATTGACCCTTTGACATGCTAGAATAGTGTAAGGGATTGCTGTGTAACTGAGTCAGAAGGGACCTATATGGAAATGGGTATTCAAGGGGATTGTAGGTGGATGTAGTGCCTACTTTTTTGTTTAAGAGTGCTTTACCTGTATAAAAATGCTTTAGGAGCAAGTGCTGGGCTTTTTAGATAGAGAATAGACTGTCTAGATTGAAAGTAGAGCAGTTCTAAGGGAAAAACTGCAGACTAGACTTTGCAGAGCCAGAAATAGTTTAAACTAGATTAAGCGGCGCTGCCCGATGCTGCGCTAAGGGCAGCTTCGCGCAAGATCGTGCAAAAGTGCGCTAAAGTGGATTTTTAAGCAGAGAACTTCAAAGAGCTAGAAATGGCTCAAAACAGCCAATTACTACAAGATTCTTGTGCTGAGGTCACTCCTTCAGGGACAGATAGACTGCTCAAGGCTCCCCACTCCCACTGGTGAGCAAAGAAACTTCCTTCTATCCAAGTAAGGTAATGGGCAACACAGGAACTATCTCAAAGTCCAGAATACAGCAAAGCCTGTATAGGGGACTATTCTAGCCAGGGAAAGGCGGGAAACAAGGATATATATTTTTTTTTCAAGAAAGCAACAGGAAAATGCAGAAAAACAACAGTATACTAAATGCACAGGCTAGCGCACTTGAGTGGGCAGCCTCAACAGTTAAATTAAACAAACAAAACTTTAACTTAAGTGCAGGTAATAAAACATGCTAAATACAGTTAAATTAGCAGTTTAACTTTGTTTTCAGCAAGAAAGGAAGGTCGCACAGGTAGAAACAGCACAAATATACTTAAATCTTGAAAGTAGTCGCTTTTTTCGATTCTCTGCTGTTGTCCCTGTGAGTTAGAGGCAGTGTATGATTCCCATTCTGTAGAGGGATAGTTAATGTCTCCAAAGGATATTTGGTTGGAAGTTGAGTGCCTCTAGTAGGTTTAGGTGAGAGATGTGAGCTTTGTGGGTCATTGAGGGTGATCTGTAGCTGGCCAAGACCTGGTAGGGGACCTTTCTTTGGAGACTTGGATGTGGATAACCTCCAGGGCATCATCCTGTTTATTCCACCTAGAGATGTATTTGCTGCTAACATACATTGAGACACCTCCTCATTTAGCCCCTGTCTGTGCTGCTGTTAGTCTAAATGTGTGGAAGGCACTGTAGCCTTGCACTGCTGGAGTACTTCTGCAGCTTTAAACCAAGTCTCTGTAACAGCTGAGATGTCAATAATCTCCAGAGTGAGGAGAGCTTGTAGGGTGTAGAATTTCTTGTTTAGGCTCCATTGAGCAGTAACACTTTAAGGTTCATTTGAGTATTTTATTGCTATGTTTGTAGTTTTCTCGTTTTGACATTGCCTAAAAAAGGGGATAAATAAAGTTTTAGCCAAAATCTGAAAGTTCAGGGGGGGGGGGGCAGGTATAGACCATCCTTGGAAAAGCAAAGTGGCCTTGTCTATGAACCATGTCCTTCCATGCCGATAGAGAGTGGATTCCCTGAAGTGACACCAGAAGCTTAGCCAATTATTAAAATCAATTATTTTCTGTTCATACTGTGGCATCATCCTTAGTGAAGATATAATGCTGCATAATGGAAGGCATGTACCTGTCTGTGACACATATTCAGAGAGATCCGTATTTTTTTCCATATAGTCTAGTGAGGTACACTTTAGGTCTTTTACACCCACATGGCCTATGATAGAACCATTTTGGTACCTGGGGTGCAGTGACTTGAGTGCATGTGTGATATTATGGATCCTAGCAGCAGGTAGGGAAGTAACTGTAATCTTCTCCTTGTCCATCCATGTGGTCCAAGTAGAAGTAAATGAAACTGCTTGAAAGCTTTCTGATTTACATAGATATTGCCAGTCAGTTCTTTTCATTTTTCTTTCTTTAATAATTTACTTCTAGTATCATGTAGTGATAAGTTTCAGGTTACATTTGTTTTAGCATTAAAGTTTACTATCCTCAGAAAGAAAATGTGTAGTTTAAGTGGACAGTCACATACTACATAAAAAAGACATCTATTAATATATCCTCTTCCTTTGCCCCCCCACCATATTCCCAGGGTTATATGGTACTGGTTGTCTTAATTCTCCTCCTCTCTCTTTCCAAAAACAGCTCAGTGATTCCCTTCCAGACCTGTCAATATTTTAACCACTGACAAACCACAATGACAAAAAGCAGTAATAAAATATCACAAATAGTATACCATACTTGACTTTCTTATCAAAATGTAACAACTTAGTTCCTCAGCTAATGCTTTCAAAGAGATTGCAGTACTAAAACAATATTTAAATATCCACAACTAAAAACACCCTATCATTTGCATATTAAATTCATTAACACAGTTTTCCATACACATTCATTATTCAAACATTTAGGTTTTAAAGTATTACACATTATTTTTGCATTAAGCACTGCCTCACAGCAATAGCCTCCATTCTGTCATTTTGTTACTTGATCTAATGCTGTGGTATCTTGTAGGCATTCATTTAAGACAGTTGTGGACATACTCTGGTCTCAATAAGTGAAGTACCCTCAATGCTATCTTAAGGTTGAGTATCATTGAATGGCAGTACTAAACAGTAACACAAAACTGAAACAGAGAACATAATACAAGTTAAACACAATTACGGCAAAATTCAGAGAATACATTTATGTGTCAATGGCCATATAAGAGTGATATATATATATATATATATATATATATATATATATATATATATAATTTATCACACGCACAATTAAAGTGCGTCTTTCTGCTCCAAGGTATGACCCAATGACCTGACTGAATATAAGGCATATTATAATGGTTATTGATGGTCTTATTCTTCAAGTCAGATTTTTTTTTCTGGCAGTGTAGATATGCTCCATTCCTCTCTATTCTGTGTTGAACTTCTAGAAGTTTTTCAGCTACTGACCAATGGACATAGCTTCAGTTATTGCTCTTTTATTGTCTTCAAGTTTGTTTTATTTATTAAAGTTTTTTTGGGTCTTTTAAGGTGTTGGATTTTCTTCCAAGTTGTATCACCAATGGACCCTGTAGAGACTTTTGGACTACTTAAAATGTTCTGTCTACAGAATTTCTCACCCCCTTCTTCAAAACTGCAGGCTACTCTGTTGTTGTCTGTCTTTGTAGGGCTTTGCAGGGCATCTAGGGCAGCCAGTGTACTACAGCTGTTGTAGCCTTTCTTTGAAGGGGTTTGCAGGGCATCTTGGGTAGGCAGTCTACCACAGCTGTTGTAGTACATCTTTGTAGGGTATCTTAGGAAGTAATGTACCACAGTTGTTATAGTATGCCTTTGTAGGGTATCTTAGGCAGCAGTGCACCATAGCTGTTGTAGTACGTCTTTGTAGGGTATCTTGGACAGCAATGTACCACAGCTGTTGTAGTATTTCTTTGTAGGGTATCTCTGGGCAGCATTGTACCATAGCTGTTGTTGTATGTCTTTATAGGGTATCTCTGGGCAGCAATGTACCACAGCTGTTGTAGTATGTCTTTGTAGGGTTTCTTGGGCAGCAATGTACCATAGCTGTTGTTGTATGTCTTTTTAGGGTATCTCTAGGCAGCAATGTACCACAGCTGTTGTATGTCTTTGTGGGATATCTCTGGGCAGCAGTGTACCACAGCTGTTATAGTATATCTTTGTAGGGTATCTCTGGGCAGCAGTTTACCATAATTGTTGTAGTATGTCTTTGGAGGGTATCTCTGGGCAGCAGTGTACCATAGCTGCTGTATGTCTTTGTAGGGTATCTCTGGGCAGCAGTGTACCATAGCTGTTATAGTATGTCTTTGTGGGGTATCTCTGGGCAGCAGTTTACCATAATTGTTGTAGTATGTCTTTGGAGGGTATCTCTGGGCAGCAGTGTACCATAGCTGTTGTATGTCTTTGTAGGGTATCTCTGGGCAGCAGTGTACCATAGCTGTTGTATGTCTTTGTAGGGTATCACTGGGCAGCAGTGTACCATAGCTGCTGTATGTCTTTGTAGGGTATCTCTGGGCAGCAGTGTACCTTAGCTGTTGTAGTATGTCTTTGTAGGGTATCACTGGGCAGCAGTGTACCATAATTGTTGTAGTATGTCTTTGTAGGGGATCTCTGGGTAGCAGTGTACCATAGCTGTTGTATGTCTTTGTAGGGTATCTCTCGGCAGCAGTGTACCATAGCTGTTGTAGTATGTCTTTGTAGGGTATCACTGGGCAGCAGTGTACCATAGCTGTTGTATGTCTTTGTAGCGTATCACTGGGCAGCGGTGTACCATAGCTGTTGTAGTATGCCTTTGTAGGGTATCTCTGGGCAGCAGTGTACCATAGCTGCTGTATGTCTTTGTAGGGTATCTCTGGGCAGCAGTGTACCTTAGCTGTTGTAGTATGTCTTTGTAGGATATCTCTGGGCAGCAGTGTACCATAGCTGCTGTATGTCTTTGTAGGGTATCTTTGAGCAGCAGTGTACCTTAGCTGTTGTAGTATGTCTTTGTAAGGTATCTCTGGGCAGCAGTGTACCATAGCTGCTGTATGTCTTTGTAGGGTATCTCTGGGCAGCAGTGTACCATAGCTGTTGTAGTATGTCTTTGTAGGGTATCTCTGGGCAGCAGTGTACCATAGCTGCTGTATGTCTTTGTAGGGTATCTCTGGGCAGCAGTGTACCTTAGCTGTTGTAGTATGTCTTTGTAGGGTATCTCTGGGCAGCAGTGTACCATAGCTGCTGTATGTCTTTGTAGGGTATCTGTGGGCAGCAGTGTACCATAGCTGTTGCTCACCTCTTAACCTTTTCTCATTTATTTCTTTATAGCTGTTTATAAAGATGAATAATGAACTTATTATTTACTGCTGAAGTAATACCATACTGGTCATGCTTGTTGCTTTCTGTCGTTGAATGCTAGCCTTTAAGCCCACCTTCAGCTCTCATTCAAATTTTGTTTTGCCTTCTTCTTTTCTGCAGGTTGTCTGCCCTTTTAGTTTTTCATGTAGCTTAATTGCTACTCATTTTTGATTTTATAAATCATATCAAAACAGCATGGTTAATGTACCAATTAATATAAAAATACATGCATACATATATGTAAGTATGTATATAGATAGAATATTCTTCTTTCTTATCAGATTCTGATAAATGCACTAGGAAGAAAAAGTAAGCTTATACCTAACTTGATTTGGGAATTTTCATTAACACGTAGTTTATTCAAAGACTTGCTTATTTCATTTTTTGTATTTTCACAGAGTAGTTCTCTGGAAAGCCAGACTAAAACACTTCAAGCGATGTAAAAACACTGCATTGTACCTCTCAGTTGTCCCTGATTTTCATGGATGTACCTGATTTTGCTCTGTTCCTCCTAATCCCTCCTAAAACAAATGAAAATGTAAAAGGTGGTTAATTACACTTAATAAATAATGGCAATAATTAAAGATAGAGACCTATTTTACTCCAGAAAATGCATGCTAATTCACATTCTCTTATTCTGTCAGCTTTCCAAGTTAATAGCATTAATATTTTAAAAAGTGTGCTTGATTGTCTATGATTATTAATGGAGTTACCCCTAATTTTGGGGGTAAGATCTTAAGAGCTATGCACTGCAAACAAATATCTTTGACAGCAGGATCAGTTTATTTCAGTTCTTTGTTACAGTCACTGAAGTTAATCGAGTTGCTTTGACTTTTAAGACTGCTTGGGTTTTACGCTGCAGTTCAAATGCGAGCACATGATAAAGCTAATTCTATTAATCCTCTGTGCCGTAGCAATGCCATACTAGTTCCTTCATTTAGTTCCTGAAGACAGTGCTACTTGGACTGTTTGTCCTTTCCTGATTATGCACACCTAGTTTTGTCTTCCTCCCGGCAGCTGCTTATTCATTTTCAAAACAGCACCATTACATGCCCTTCAGTCTAGTTAAGGGATATTTGTTAGTACATAATGTGTGTTTTTTAAATTATTCCAGATCATATGATGTGTCTTTTTTGTCTGTAATAACTAAAAGTCTATCAATGGGATTCAGAAAAGCATACTGCGAGGTGAGGACCTTAACACAACCATTTTACCTATCTTGCTGTAAATCCTTCTGATCCTTAGATAGCCCTGTTGCTCAGGTTTTCCACTGTTGGGGAGACTCAGCTTGTAGGGTGGTCTCACCAGCAGAACTGCATGATAATGAGGCAATCTAGAGGAACAGCTAATGTTTATCAACCATGCGCTCTCCACTGGAAATGCTAGCAGCTCCCAATTTATGCTGTCAAGGGATTAGAGAATCACATAAAATTTTTCTGTTGGAGGAAAAGTGAATGCCATCAAAAGACAGAGGTCATGGAAGTAATTATGGTGCATGCTATTTATAGTAAGCATGTGGTGTTGGGTGTGTGTTAGTGTGTATATGTCAGTGGGCATGTCTGCACATGTCTGTACAGGTATGCATAAAGTTGCATAAACATGTGTGTGTGTGTGTGTGTGTGTGTGTGTGTGTGTGTGTGTGTGCGCGTGTGTGTGTGCGTGCATGCGTGCACGGGTGCATGTGCGTATGTGTGTGTGTATGTGTGTGTGTGTGCTGGAGCATGTGTGTGGGTGAATGAGTGAGTGTTTCTGTGTCAGTGATCTAGTGCAGGGGGCTAGCTTTTTGATGAATGGAAAGATATGTGCTTGTGTGTGTGTGTGTGTGTGTGTGTGTGTGTGTGTGTGTGTGTGTGTGTGTGTGTGTGTGTGTGTGTGTGTATATATATATATATATATATAGGTTCACTTTGGAATCTCGCAATACTGAAATATTGAATTTTAGTATCTCGAGACCAAAGTGTCGAATCTGCAGTTGCGCAAATCTTTAGAATATCGAATATGGAAAAATCAAAACTGCAGTAGTGGTGGCACATTTGGTAAGTGTAATATTGTTTAAGGGTTTTGGGGAGAATTTGTGTGTGTGTGAATGTGTTGGGGAGTTTTAGGTGTGGGTTAGTGTACGTAGGTAAGAGTGTGAGTATGTAAGTGTTGAAGGTGGCTGTGTTTGTATGTATGTGATGTGTGTGTTTGTGTAAGGGGGTGTAGAATGTGTGGTAGTGGGTTTGCTGTCTTCTGGCTTTTAGTATGACCTTGGAGTTAGTATATATAAGTAGGGGGTAGAAGGGGTTCTACATGGGGGTTCAGGGATGCTTGCCCCCCTGCTTATAGCAAGGGTGTGTGTGTGTGTGTGTGTGTGTGTGTGTGTGTGTGTGTGTGTGTGTGTGTGTGTGTGTGTGTCTGTGTCTGTGTGTGTGTTAGTTTTGTGTTCATGTGTGTTGGTTTGGTTTGCTGTAGTGTCAGGAGGTAGGTGTATTTGTGTTTGTGTGGTGTATTGTTTTTGTGACATTCGTGGTTTTAAATTTCGCGGTTTTGAGGTTTTGGGTTTGTGAGTTTTTGGCTTTATAGTCTCAAGATACTGAAATTCGATATTTCAGTATTTCGGGATTATAAAGTGAATCCATGTATATATATATATATATATATATATATATATATATATATATATCTATATATAAGGTCTATATTATCATATCGCATGCTCAGAGGAATGAACGACAGATAATCGACCCCATGTAAGCAAAGCTTGCAATGTCGAAATTTCAGAACAGTGATTATTTTCCAGTGGAAAACAATCGCTGTTCCGAAACAAAAAAAACCCAGTAAAATATTACTTAACGTGGGGGACTTCTCCCCCACACCCCCCAATATGGAGGGCTGTGGCCCCCACACTCCACTTTTTAAATATACCAACTCCGAGTTCACACTACAGTGCCGAAAAGGCAAAGCAGCAAAAGTGGCCAAATGAATTCTTTCCCAGGGAAAGAATTAGCTGAAACACTGCTTCGTTATTTTGCCTTTTTGCACTTTACTA
>NC_056749.1:863299257-863314844 GCF_019279795.1 Protopterus annectens
AGTAACAATTTACCTTATAAACAACAAAAAAAAAGTTCAGGAGGTGTTCACTTATCTTACTTAAACATTGCAGTCATCAAACAGCAAGACCAATTTTGAAACTGCAAGGTTCCAAACATGTAGAAATATCCATGAAACAGTAAGCCAATTAGAGCTATGGTATCTGAGAGTACATTTAAATGTCTCAGTACAATGAGAGGCGTCTGGATATGTCTCCAACTCCATTTACCCCTGCAGGTCAAGCAGAATCTTAATTTGCAGTTATTTAGACTGGTAACCCAAGCCAAATGTTGTCCACGCAAAAAGTGGGTTACAAGGACTTAACTATCAAGTTTTATCTAATAAGTACAGGATGTATTCATCAACATTCATAGGTTCATAGGTTCGTACTAGGCTATCTGTCCTAGGGCATTTATAAGCCTAGCCAGAGTGTGTGTGGCTTTCACCACCCCTTGGGATGAGAATACTATGCCCATTTAGGGTTTAGTTTACTGTGCCTCTGTCTAGTAGTGACACAGAGATGACCCCCGCGGTAAACCTATGATCTCCCATCCACTCATCAAGATTCCTCTTGAAGAGAGTTAGTGAGGGGCTCTGCCTAACATGGACTGGGATTCTGTTCCAGAGTGTAGGAAACCTCTGGGTTATGAATCTGTCCCTCCAGCATGTCTTATTTATTTCTGTGTTGAGGTTCAAATCTCTCGCTCTCATGGCTCTGATGGATTTGGATTTTCTGAGGTGGAGCATGTCCATTAATTCTGGATTGGACATGGCCTTGTACTTCAGGCATAGATCGCCTCTGAGTAGGCGGTATGCGACTGAATAGAGCTGGAGTTTCTTCAGCCGAGCAGCGTATGACATATGTTTGAGACCCTTTATTCTCTTGGTGAGGAACTTTTGGGGTCTTTCTAACTGCTGCAGGTGTCAGGTAAGATACATCCCAAATGGGGCATTGTACTCAATAATGGACCTGATAAGAGAAGAGTACAGGGGCACAATGACCTCTCTTGATCTAGATGTGAATCCATACATGATAAGGTGGGCAATATAGAAGGTCTTCCTAACCACCTTGGCAATGTGAGTGTCAAATGAGAGGTTACTGTCAACTTGGGTCCCTAGGTCCCTGATTACCTCTTCTGCACTTAATGGATTACCACCTATGTGGTAATTTGTGGGTACCTTGTTTTTCCCAAAGGGTATGACCATACATTTTTTGGCATTCAGTTTAAGGCCATGGCTCTGGCACCAATTATCCGTTTCTATGAGGCCTTTCTGAAGGATGCTTGTGTCCGCTGGAGTATCAATTATGGCACCCAGTTTGCAGTCATCTGCAAACTTTGTCAGTCACAATCCTCCTATGTTTACTTGCACCTCGGAAAAATAAATGCCGAACAAGAGGGGTCCCAGGACTGAGCCCTGTGGGACACCACTTGTGACTGGCTTAGAGTCTGACATGGCTCCCGCAATTCTGACCTTGTGGGTTCTGTCCTTGAGCCAGTTTGCAACCCATCTTGTGACATATGGGTTAACATTTAAGCTGGTGAGCTTGTCTATGATGCCTGAGTGGGGTATTGTGTCGAAGGCTTTTGCAAGGTCAAGGTAGGCTGTGTGAACTGCCTTACCCTCATCAATGGCCTCAGTGACTGTTTCAAAAAAGTCGACCAAGTTCAAAAGGCAGGATCTGCCCTTGACAAAGCCGAATTGGGTAGGAGCCAGTGTCTGTAGGTCCCCAATGTCTTTGTTTATGAGTTCCATAATGATCCTTTCCATAGCTTTGCAGACCAGGCTCGTCAAGCTTATGGAGCGGTAACTTCCAGGGTCCATAGAAGCACCTCCTTTGTGGAGTGGGACCACTGTTGCTGTACGCCACTCTTTGGGTACGTATCCTGTAGTAAGGCTAAGATTAAACAGCAGCCTTATGTGTGGGTTTAGTTCCTCTTGGAGTTCATGTAGCAGGCAGCCTGGGACACTGTCCGGTCCCATTGATGTTGTGCTTTTAGCTTTGGAGAGGGCGGCTCTCACCTGGGCATCTGAGATGTTAGGGAGGCTACACTCTGCTGGGACAGCTATTTGCCCTTTTGGGGGGGAGGGGGCAGAGAAATTTGCACTGAACCTGTCTGCCAGAATGTTGGCAACGTCTGTGGGTTCAGTGTATTTTGTGCCATTTTGGCCTAACTCTGAGCATATCTGGGAGTTTCCACCCAGGTTCCTAACATAGCTAAAGAAGACTTTGTGATTGTCTTCTGTGTCTTTTGCAATTTTTCTCTCAAAGTTGGCCTTGGATGATTTTATGAGTGATCGCAGTTTTTTGCTAGTACTGATCAGACATGCCTTCCCTTTTAGGGATTTTGCTCCGTCATGTAGTAGCTTCCTCCTCCTGTTGTAAAGTTTGTTAATGGCTAGGGTCCACGAGACAGGACGTCTTCCTTTGGGGGAAAGGGTCTTGGTTTTATTAGGGATTGCATGATCCATGCATTCTTGAAGGTGACCGTAGAAGGCGTTTATAACGGATTTAGCGATGTGGGCTGTGGTTTCCACTGGCCCAGGGGCCTTGAAGGATACCACTTTAGTCTTAAGAAGTGTGAAGTCGGCTTTTGAGAAATTCTTCACTGTGGTTTTTTGTGCAGGGGGTGGGGGCGGGATGTGGATTTCCAGTGAGATTAATTTATGGTCTGATCTCACCATGGAGGGGTATACTTCCGGTGTGGAGCATTGTGTCCCCATGTTTGTGATGATCAGGTCTAGTATATTATCTCCTCTTGTGGGAGTGGTGACTAGTTGTTCCATCGCATTTGAGTTTATGAATTCTAGGAACCTTTGGGCTAGGGTGTTTGGGCTTGAGTAATGTTCCCAGTCTATGTTTGGGTAGTTGAAGTCTCCCAATATGATGGTATTTGGAGAGACATTCATACTCTCCAGTGTCTTCAGGAAGGCTGAGTGGGGTTCCTGAGTTTGAGAGGGTGGTCTGTAGAATGCTACAAACTGTAGGGCAGTTTTGCCTATGGTTAGTTGCACCTGGATGGTCTCTGATGCTTCGTGCACTGCCACTAACCTGGAGGTGTGGGTATCTTTGATGAATATGGATACTCCCCCTCCTTTTGTGGTTCGGTCCAAGTTTTGGGGCCGAAAAGCATGATATGAGGTATAACCTGGTAGTGCTTGGGTGCTCTCAGGAGCCTTGAACCAGGTTTCAGTCACTGCACAGACATTGATGTTCTCCATACTGAGGAGGGCTTCAAGTGCGTGCATCTTGAGGTTTAGACTTCTGGCATTGAGCAGCATTACCCTTAGTTTTTTTTCAACTAATCATAACATTAATAAGCTATATCCAATGCAAGCGGGAGTCGCTATGCTATATTATAGACAGCCTTTGCAGTAACCATTAAGCAATTTAAGCCAACAGTGAATTACCACTTTAACGGCTGGCAATGCTGACAGATAGATATACTTGCCCGGCTATTATGTATACACTTGGATGTTAAGTAAGCCGGTATCCAGAAATAATCAGGCTAATTCAATTATATATCAGACAGCATACAGCTTGCGATGCTGTTTAATTAAAGGAGCTGTTATTAAACTTGCCTTTACTGTTCCTAAAATATAAGGCAATGCACTTGGATGGTATGTAGGCCAGTAATCAGTCCAATTCAAGTATGCAACAGCCAGCATACAGAACGTAATGCTGTTTAACTAAAGCAGCTAGTATACGCTTGCCTGTACTGTTTCTAAAAGATAAGGCATTAATCAGGCTAGTTCAAGTATTTAACATACAGCACTCAATGCTGTTAAATCAAATAAACTGTTTCTAAAAGATAAGGACAATAATCAGGCTAATTCAAGTATTTTACATACAGCACGCAGTGCTGATAAACTAAATATATAAGCTAGTGTACGCTTGCATTTACTGTTTCTAAAAGATAAGGCAATACAGATACAATATACAGCCGTGACATAGTTATCTAAAACCTCTATGATGTATAGTTACACTCATGGTTTCCACTTGCCTGTGGGTTAACTCATGAAGCAGAGTTAACTCTAAAAACATTCTACAGTTCCTTATACATGAATTTATTTCAGCAGATACTATTACATGTGCAGAAATAAAAAAATCACAGTACAAATTCCTTACCACTAACACGCTAGCAAGCACAGCAGCAGCAGCATCTATGGGGAGGCTAGGACAGTTTGAAAATGGCACCTCGCCAACAGGGTTCCCTACGTAAACTTCCTTGGAAGGAAGGATGTTAAGAGGGAGAAGACAGAAGAGATGGACTTCCTTGGAAAGAAGGATGTAAGGGGAAGGAGACAGGAGAGATGGACAGAAGGTAAAGGATTGTTGCAGATGGAAGGGGGAGGGATTAGGACCTAGAGGCAGTAGTCCAAGACACTGGAGAGTTTGGGAGACTATCAGCGTTATGTGAAAGAGAGCCTATGACTGCAATATGTATCCTATATGGGTGGAAGGTAGTTATGTGGCACTTAAGTAACCTTAGGCTAAATTCAAACCAAATAGTCAGTAAATCAGAGATGTGTTGTGTAATTCAGGCAGCTGGAGTGTGGGCAGGATGGGAAGGAAGAGGCAAAGGTGCACTCTAGATTACAGAGGAAAAGTAGTGCAGTATAACTAAGAAGGTAACAGATATATGGGGGCTGATGCCTGCCGCTAATCTATGATGTAGCATTTGACCACAATAAAGTCAGTCAGATGTCCTTAAGGGAGTACACTATGTAAAGTGCACTAAACCAAGAAAGTTAACATACATTCACTACTTTCAGGCTATGGTTCTCTCAAACTTCTTTGCTAGGTCCACAGTATTTTCTGGGCAATTCTTAACTGATGTAGGTATTTGATGAGAGTGGGGAACCCTTAAATAATAGTTACGAACATTATTCACTACTTTCAGGCTATGGACCTAATAAACAAGGATTTAGAGAATCTACAAACTCTGGATGCTACACGGTTTGGTTTTGTGAAGGGTAGATCATGCCTCCTCAACTTATTTGACTTCTTTGAGTGAGTCCCCAGAGCTATGGATGAAGGCATGGTGGTTCACATAACCTACCTTGATTTGGCCAAGGCTTTTGATACCATTCCCCACTCAGGAATCATAGAAAAACTCACTAAGCTAGGTATCAACGCCTATATCACTAGGTGGATTACAAACTGGCTCACAGATAGATAGAATAAGAAGTTATGTACTCACCATAATGTTCCATCTGAGTAGGTGACTTCATTTGGATGCAACCTGTGGGATTCGGATCCGACATCGGATCCGAGACGGCAATTCATAAGCTTTAGGATCCGAGCTCCTAGCTCCTCCCTTTACCCATAATCCCCTGCTAAGCTCTGACTGACCTCAGATTGAGTTTGCCCTGTGAATACCAGTATAACAGAATCCTGGGAAACCAGAACTAATAGCGTCATGAAAGGTCAGGGGGATGGAGGGGGGAATGGTTGCATCCAAATTAAGTCACCTACTCAGATGGAACGTTATGGTGAGTACATAACTTCTTAATCTGAAGTAGGAAGACTTCATTTGTCTGCAACCTGTGGGACAGAGTCCCCAGCTACCTGGATCTTGGGCGGCCATCATGGAAGGATGTTCCAGAGCACCGCAGAGCCAAAGGATGCTCTCCCTCTGGAAACAACGTCCACTTTGTAATGTGAAATGAAAGTATGAGATGAGGACCAAGTGGCTGCTGCGCAGATATCATCTAATGGTACTCTAAATTTAAAGGCAGCAGAAGTAGATACTGCTCTTGTAGAATGTGCTGTAATTCTCTGAGGAGCTGGCCTTCCTGAGGTGTCATAAGCCTGCAAGATACAATTAGAAATCCACTTTGACAAAGTGACCTTAGAGACTGCCTTACCCAGTGTGAATTTTGCAAAGGAGACGAACAGTTGATCGGATTGTCTATGACCAGCTGTTCTGTGAATGTAGAAACGCAGTTGTCTATGAACATCTAAGGAATGCAGTTTATATTCTCCTTTGTTTTTATATTTGGGAAAGAAAACTGGCAAATTAATAGATTGGTTAATCTTGGATTCGGAAGCAATCTTTGGAAGAAAGGAAGGATTGGTCCTGAGGGAAACCCTATCAGGAAAAAAGGAGAGATAAGGTGGTTTGACGCATAGAGCTTGGAGTTCTGAAACTCTTCTAGCTGACGTAATGGCCACTAAAAAAGCAGTTTTCCAGGAAAGATACTTCAAGTCCACAGAGGCTGCAGGTTCAAAGGAGGAGCGGTTAGGGCCTGCAGCACCAGAGACAAGTCCCAAGGTGGTACGGCTTCCTTAACAGGAGGTCTTAAGAGGAAAGCACCCTTAAGAAAGGTTTTACAAATTTTGCAGCCATGAGGCGAGTCATGACCCACATGGTAATGAGAAATGGCTGCCATCTGTACCTTTACCGTCGAAGAGCTTGCTCCTTGTTGGAAAAGGTCTGTCAAAAAGTCTAGTACCGTAGAGAGTGGCGCGGAAAAGGGATCAAGATTTTTATGTTCCACCCAAATAGAGAACCGCTTCCATTTGCTTCGATAAACCTTCCTAGTAGAAGGTTTATGGGCAGCCACTATGATGGCTTTCACTGGTGAAGAGATACCGGGAGTCCTTATTAGGGATGGAACTGGAGCAGCCAAGCCGTCAATCTCAGCGTGTGAAGGTTCGGGATTGGAAGCCCCTGAGGATGGGAAATGAGATCCGGAACTGGATCTAGAATCCAGGGTGGATTCACTCTGTGAGACCATACATAAGGGAACCATGGTTGATGAGGCCAGAATGGGGCAATGAGAATCATTTTGCTCCCCAAACTGCTGGCTTTCTGCAATAGCTTTTGCATTAGAGGAAGAGGAGGATAAGCGTACAGGAGACCGGGAGGCCAAGCATGCACCAGGGCGTCTCTCGGGGTTTCCCCGAATGGGGGAAGTAGAGCGAAGAAGTTGTCGCATTTGGCATTTGAGGGAGAAGCAAAAAGATCGCAAAAGGGTTGCCCCCAGGGGGCAAAACTCTGCTTCGCTACTAGAGAATTGAGAGACCATTCGTGAGGGGAAAGAATGGTGCGACTGAGCTTGTCCACTAGAATGTTGGACCTTCCCAGAATGTGCATTGCCACAAGAAAGCGGTTGGTGGAGATTGCCCATTCCCATACTCTCATGGCCTCTTGACAAAGGGGGTAGGACCTGGTTCCCCCCCATTTGTTGATGTACCAGACTACCGACATGTTGTCTGTCTGGATAGCAATAGTTCCTACAGGAAGAAGGCTGTGTAGTGCTTGCAACGCTAATAGCACTGCCTTCATCTCCAGAACATTTATATGAAGGGAGGTCTCTGAACTGTTCCAGGTGCCTTGGACAATCCTGCCTGCTGAATGCCCCCCCTCACCCGAGGCGAGAAGCGTCCATGGTCATCGTGGCTAGGGGGAATGCAGTACAGAAGGGTCTCCCTGTTAGGAGGTCCGTCGACTGGAGCCACCAGAACAGGGAGCTCTTGCATGCTCTGCTGATGGCTATTGGGCTGTTGAGAGGAAGGTAAAGCGGGGACCATTGGACCTGGAGGGTCCATTGAAGAATCCGCATGTGTAGCCGAGCGTGAAGGAGGAGTGGGATGGCTGCCGCCATTGAACCTAGGGCCCTCAAGACCATAGCTGCAGTCGGAGCCGGTTCTAAGATGACCGTGATATGACACCTCAGGTTGGACAGTCGATCTGGAGTGAGGAATGCCCGCATGTTTCTTGTGCCCAATCTTCCTCCTATAAAATCTATAAGCTGTGTGGGGGCCAAGGAAGATTTTTCTCGGTTTATGGTGATGCCCAGCCGAGGGGCTATGTGAAGGAAATAGTCCCTGGCTGAGCACAGTAGATGCCTTGATGACGCTGTAAGGAGCCAGTCGTCCAGGTATGGAAACACCTGAATTCCCTGGAGTCTCAGGTGGGCCGCTACCACTGCAAGTACCTTGGTAAACACCCTGGGGGCAGAGGTGAGACCAAAGGAAAGGACCCTGAACTGGTAGTGATTGGCTCCCAGCTGGAAGCGAAGGAACCTCCTGGACCATCTGTCCATTAGAATGTGGTAGTACGTGTCCTTGAGGTCTATAGAGCACATCCAATCGTTCTCCCGCAAAAGGGGGAGGACAGATTGTAAGGTGACCATCCGGAACTTTTACTTGGTTACAGACAGGTTCAGTTGTGACAGGTCTAGGATCGGTCTTAAGTCCCCCGTCTTTTTTGGCACCAAGAAGAACCTGGAGTAAAACCTTGATCCGGTCTGATCTCGGGGGACACGTTGGATGGCTCTTTTTGTTAGCAGCTGTGCGATTTCCACAGTTGCTACCTCCCGTTGATCGGGTGGTACATCTGGGAGGTTTTTGGATCTGGGAATATTGTGAAGGGGGATTGAATAGCCTCTGGATATCACTCGAAGCACCCAATGGTCTGACGTGATTGACTCCCATGATGTCAGGTGCCTCGAAAAATGCCCCCCGACTGCCTCCAGAGAGGAGCAGCTGGGTAACCCATCAGGGTTGCTGCGTGGGTCTGTCAGAGAAGAGTTCTCTGGACCCAAAGTTCCTAGGAGCCCCTCTGCCTCTAGGATGGCGACCTCCCTGTCCTCCTCTGCCACGGAAGGACTGGTTGTCCGGAGCAGGTTGGGATTGCTGCGATTTCCGGAACCACATCTTCTTCTGTCCCTTTTGGTTCTTCGAGAAGGACCTCTGGGGAGCTGAGAAGCGGACTCCGATGGCAGACAGCGTCTTCCCATCCTTTTCGCTCTGGACAAGCGTTTCATGAACCGTTTTGCCAAAAAGGGCAAAACCATCGAAGGGGGCATTCGCGAAGGTCGCTTTGAAGGGCTCCGCGAAGTCACAGTGGCGGAGCCAGGCCTGGCATCTCATAACAAGGCCCGATCCGCTAGCTCGAGCTGCTCCCTCTGTTGCATGAGATAAGAGCCACATAGAAGTATTAGACACTGCTCTGAGAGTGGCCATACAGGTGGAGTACACTTGTTTGTCCTCCGCCGAAATGGACTCTGGGGGAGATGCAGCGTATTCCTTAATCAGGTCTCGCTGCATCCTGATCACGTGTGCCATATAGTTCAGCGCCCTCAGGGAGAAGGTTGCTGAACTAAAGACTCGCTTCCCAATGCGATCCATCGAGCGGGATTCCTTGCTCAGGGGATGCATAGAGGGACTCTCTGCGCCAATTCCCTCTTTGTGGCTGCAGCCATCAGCATGGCATCTACTGGGGGTCCCTTACTCCAATGTGTACGGTCCGATGGGGGACTAAGAATGCGGTCCGGACATTTGGGAACAGGCTCTATGGTGTCCGGGTCCTTCCACGCTCTGTTGGCAATAAGGTCCACCAGAGGGTCAGCAGGAGGGGACACCCAAGAGGTAGACAGGCCCGCCTCAAATGCCTCCAAGAACACAGACTCGTCCGAGGAGGCCCCCCGATCCTTAACATTTCCATAATGTCTCCAAAGGAGACATCTTCTGGGGGTGATCTTGGGGAGCCCTCCACTTCCTCCAAGTCCGTGTCTTCAGTAATAGACTCGGGGAGTCCACGCCTCCTCTTACACTTATGCTTACGACGCACTTCCTCAGGGGGACTGTCCGAGGAGTCCTCGCCAGCAACCAGTTGTTCCAAAGGAACCACTTGGGACATTGAGGTGGGCTGTCCCTGAGACCAGCTGATGGGAGCCTGACCCAGCTGTGAGGGAGTGCGGGGATGGAGCGAGACAGGGACCGGGGTCGGATGTCCTCCACAGAACCCTCTCCGCGTCAGCGCCGAGGCCGGGGCCTGACTTCTCTAAGCCCTGAGCCGGCCCCACTGGGATCCGGCAGATGGATCCAAGCGGGCCGAGACTGTCGGATCCGAGACCGGGCGCTCCGACCTGCAGTCGAAGAGACACCAGCTCCCTCGGATCGAGGCTAGGCCCACGGCTCCAGAGGTCCGGTTCTGAAGTACCGAAGCACTCAAGAGGATCGGATCCGAGGTGCGCCGACCAGTGGATCACCTTGGTCACGCTGCCCGCCTGAAAGCTCAGGCAGGGTCGGGTCGAGAAGGAGCTATGGGGGCGAAAAAAGGGTCGAGGCCCTCCCGGATGGGGGGGGCCAGGAGCCTCCATCTGCATCTGGGCCTGGATGAATCGCCTCATCATCCGGTCCATATCAGCGCCGACATAGAAAAGGTTTACCTCGGCAGAGGCCACCGGCGGATCTAGAGTGTCGCCTCGATGACCTCCTTGAAGGTCTAGTCTCCACCTCCTCGGGTCGGGAGAGAACCGAGGGGATCCGGAACCAGGAGGAGGAGATTTAGAAGCCAGAAGGGAGGCACGCTTAGGCGGGGGCGAGACAGAGGCCTCGGCCCTTGTGCTTACCTGTGCCTCTTCTTTTCCCTCCTGGTCTCCCTATCCTCCGGTTTCTTGGCGGGAGATTGAGTCCCTGCGGAGGAAGGGAGACCGAAATAGCCACTGGTGTAGCAGGGGCTGAGGCAGCTTGATTCAGGAGGGAGAAGTCCGCCAGAACCAACTAGGCCTCCGCTCCCTTAAAGGCCGGGGTTTGAACCCTGCACAAATGGGTACAACCAGATGAAGGTGTTCAACCCCCAGGCATTAATGCAGTGTGACCATCAGCGGGAGAAACTTATGGCCACACTCGGTACATTTAGAAAATATAGCCTTGGGGCTTCAGACACGGCTCGCCCTAACAGGCCCTAAAAAACCACAAACACACAACTAACACACTAACGAACACCGAGAAAGGTTAACTAAAAGAAGGAGGAAAGCCTAATCAAACACACACTAATTTCTTGAAAGTATAAAGGAAATATAGTCAAAAATATTTCACCAAATCTCTTTGCTATGGAGCTCGAAAAATCCCGTCAGCTACTGAACGCGGCAAATGAAATCTGAGGTCAGTCAGGGCTTAGCAGGGGATTATGGGTAAAGGGAGGAGCTAGGAGCTCGGATCCTAAAGCTTATGAATTGCCGGCTCGGATCCGATGTCGTATCCGAATCCCACAGGTTGCAGATAAATGAAGTCTTCCTACTTCAGATCCAGGGTTGCCAGATTTCCAGCCCCCCAGGTAGGGACAAAAAAAAAGGAAGGTCTTTCACGGCAAGTAAGACCAAAAAAAAAAAAAGAACAGTAGCTCTGCACACTAAGCACGGAGCTTCTCGTGTTTAATGCATTGCAGTTCTGCATTCAACACAAGTAGCTCCGTGTTTAGCGATTTCTGATTGGCCCGTATACCGGCATATGGAACAATCAAAAATCGCTAACCACAGAGCTTCTCGTGTGTAATGCGGAACACAAGAAGCTCCGTGTTTAGCATACAGGCCAATCAAAAAAAAAAAACAAACAAAGCGGAGGCTGGCCTGGATTTAAACCGGCAGGGCAGGACTCGGGATCAAGCTGCTGATCTCAGGACAGTCCTGCCGAAATAGGGACGTCTGGCAACCCTGGACAGAACCCACAGTGTGAAAGTAGCTGATTCCAAGTTAGACTGTCGACCAGTCACAAGTGAAGTCTCATAGGGTTTGGCCCTGGCTCTTCTCTTAGGTTCATAGGTTCATACTAGGCTATCTGCCCTACGGCATTTATGAGCACAGCCAGAGTGTGTATGGCTTTCGCCACCCATTTTAAATAAATTTTGCTATGCCCTTTTTTGAGGTTAGTATACTGTGCCTCTGTCTAACAGTGACACAGAAGTGATACCCGGGGTAAACCTACGATCTCCCATCCACTCATCAAGATTCCTCTTGAAGAGAGTCAATGAGGGACTCTGCCTAACCTGGACTGTGATTTTATTCCAGAGTGAAGGGGGCCTCTGGGTTATGAATCTGCCCCTCCAGCATGTCCTATTTATTTCAGTGCTGAAGATTAAGTCCCTCGAGCGCGTAGCTCAATGGGATTTGGATTTTCTGAGGTGCAGCATGTCCATTAATTCCGGGTTGGACATGGCTTTATATGTCAGGCACAGATCGCCTCTGAGCAGGCGGTATGCCACTGAGTAGAGCTGGAGTTTCTTTAACCGGGCAGCATCTGGCATCTGTTTGAGCCTTGATCCTCTTGGTGAGGTACTTTTGGGGTCTTTCAGTTGCTGCAGGTGTCTGGTAAGGTACATCCCAAAGGGCATTGTACTCAATTATGGGCCTGATGAGGGATAAGTAAAGAGGCACGATGACCTCCCTGATCTAGATGTGAATCCCTTCATGATTAGGTGGGCTATATAAAATGTTTTTCTAACCACTTTGGCCACGTGGTTGTCAAATGAGAGATTGCTATCAACTTGGGTCCCCAGGTCCCTAATTACTTCTTATGTACTTAATGGATTACCACCTATGTGGTAATTTGTGAGCACTTGTTTTGCCAAAGGGGATGACTATACACTTTTTGGCGTTTAGCTTGAGGCCATGGCTCGGGCACCAGTTGTCTGTTTCTATGAGGCCCTTTTGGAGGATGCTTGTGTCAGCTGGAGAGTTTATTATGGCACCCAGTTTGCAGTCATCTGCAAACTTGGTCAGCCACAGTCCTTCCATGTTGGCCTGTACCTCCGAGAAATATATACCGAACAAGAGAGGTCCCAAGACTGAGCCTTGTGGGACGCCACTTGTAACTGGTTTGGAGTCTGACATGGCTCCAGCTATTCTAACCATGTGGGTTCTGTCCTTGAGCCAGTTTGCAACCCATCTAGTGACACAGGGGTTTATATTTAAGCTGGTGAACTTATCTATAATGCCCGAGTGAGGTACTGTATTGAAGGCTTTTGCAAGGTCCAGGTAGGCTGTGTGGACCACCTTCCCCTTGTCAATGGCCTTGGTGACTGTTTCAAAGAAATCAACCAGGTTTAAGAGTCAGGATCTGCCCTTAACAAAGCCGAACTGGGTAGGATCCAGTGTCTGTAGGTCCCCAATATCTTTATTTATAAGGTCCATGATGATCCTTTCCATAGCTTTGCAGACCAAGCTAGTGAGACTTATGGGGTGATAGTTTCCAGGATCCGTTGAGGCACCACCTTTGTGGAGAGGGACCACTGTTGCTGAACGCCACTCTTTGGGTACATATCCTGTAGTAAGGCTGAGACTGAACAGTAGTTTTAGGTTTGGGTTTAGCACTTCTTGGTGTTCATGTAGGATGCAGCCCGGGACACCGTCGGGTCCCATTGATGCTGTGTTTCTTGCTTTGGAGAGGGCAGCTCTTACCTGAGCATCTGAGATGTCAGGGGGGCAGCACTCTGGTGGGATAGATATTAGCCCTTTTGGTGGGGAGGGAGTTTGCGCTGAACCTGTCAGCTAGGATGTTGGCAATGTCTGTGGGTTCGGTGTATTTTTGTCATTTGGACTAATTCTGAGCTATCTGGAATTCCGGCCAGCTTCTAACATAACTAAAAGAAAGCCTTGTGATTATCCTTAGTGTCCTGTGCAATTTTTCTCTCGAAGCTGGCCTTAGGCGATTTTATGAGTGCCTGTAGTTTTGCTAATACTGATCAGAGATGCCTTCCCTTTTTGGGATTTTGCTCTGTCATGTAGTAGCTTTCTCCTTCTATTGTATAGTTTGTTTATGGCTGGGGTCCACCAGACAGGACGTCTGCCTTTGCAGGATTGGGTCTTGGTTTTATTTGGGATTGCATGATCCATGCATTCCTGAAGGTGTTCATAGAATGCGTTTATAAAGGATTTTGTGGTCTGGGCTGTATTATCCACAGGCCGGGGCTTTGAAGATTCCACCTCGGTTTTGAGGAGTGTGAAATTTGCTGAAAGTTTTTCACTGTGGTTTTCTGGGCATGGGGTGGGGTCGGGATGTGAACATCCAGTGAGATTAGTTTATGGTCTGATCTTACCAGTGAGGGATACACTTCTGGTCTGGAGCATAGAGTCCCCATGTTGGTGATGATTAGGTCCAGTATGTTTTCCCCTCTTGTGGGAGTGGTAACAAGTTGTTCCATAGCATCTGAGTTTATAAATTCTAGGAACCTTTGGGCTAGGGTGTTGGAGCTAGAGTAATGCTCCCAGTCTATGGTTGGGTAGTTGAAGTCACCCAATATAATGGTGTTTGGAGAGACCTTCATATTTTCCAGTGTTCTCAGGAAGGCCGGTGGGGTTCCTGGGTTTGGGAAGGTGGTCTGTAGCAGGCTATAAACTGGAAGGCAGTTTTACCCACTGTTAGTTGCACATGGATAGTCTCTGATGCTTCGTGCTGTGCCACCAACCTGGAGGTCTGGGTATCTTTGGCGAATATTGATACTCCCCTCCTTTTGTGGTTCGGTCCAAGTTTTGGGGCGAAAGCATGGTATGAGCTATAACCTGGTAGTGCTGGGGTGCTCTCCAGTGCCTTGAACCAGGTTTCTGCTACTACACAGATATTGCTGCTCTCCATGCTAAGGAGAGTTTAAGTGCATCCATCTTGAGGTTTAGACTTCTGGCGTTGAGTAGCATTACTCTTAGTTTCTTATCCCTTGTGATATCCATGGAGGTGGGTTTGTCTTTTGAGCCTTGCCTAAAAAGGCACTATGGGGGTAGCAAGAGCCTTTGCCAATATCCGAAAGCCCAGGGGTGACAGGTGCAAGCCGTCCCTAAACATCGTGACATGTCGAGCATGTCATCCCAGGCTGACAGGCATTGGATCCCCTTTGAATGACACCAATACTTAAGCCAATTGTTGAAATTGATAATCTTGTCTTCATACTGTGGCATCATTCTTGGTGAGGGTAAGATGCTACTCAAGGTCAGGGTCATACCGGCCTGGGCTACATGCTCAGAGACCTCCTCTATGTCTCTTTTCATGTGGTCCAGGGAGTCATCTCAAGTCATTCACACCAGCATGGACAATGACTGAGTCATGTTGTACTTGCCTTGGGTGACCTGAGTGCTTGTGTTATGTGGCGGATCCTGGCGCCCGATGGGCAGCTCACCATCACCTTCTCCTTGTTCAGGCTGGTGAGTGGGGCGTCAGTGTGCCTGATGATAGAGTCACCTATTACAAATGTATCAGGTGTGTTGGTTAGCAGGGCTGTGACTGTTTGGCACACTGGCTTTGTGAGCTATGTGTTGCGTGTTTTGTTTTGGGGTAGCGGTTGCTTGGGTGTCTGCTTTGGAGGTCTCTGCTGCTTAGGCAGATTTTTATTTAGAGCCTCAAGTATGTTTTGTGTGTTTATGTGTTTGATTTGCTGTAGTGGTAGGTCTATGTGAGACTGGAATTGTAGTGAGTGTAGTTTCCTTCTCCTCCTGACTGGTTACGCCAGTACTGAGTTGAGAGAGCTTAGCCTCCAGTTTGGCTATATGGTTGCATCTCTCACATGTGTTGGAATTTGTTGGGAGGAGGAGAGGGTTGTCTGTGTACATTAGGCACTTGTAACATTGCCTCAAGATTCCCAGGTTCACCAGCTGGACCGGAGAGGAGATTGACAACTGACCTTTGGACATGCTAGAATAGTACTGGGAATTCCTTTATAATTGAAAAAAAGGGCCAATGGGGAACAAGTTACTCAAGGGGAGTTTGTGAGGTATCTACTTCTTGCTTGGTATCTACTTCTCTGAAGTCCAGGCCAACACGAAGTGTCACTGGCTGACAAAGTTACTTGAACAATTGCAAGTTG
>NC_056749.1:863315344-863342500 GCF_019279795.1 Protopterus annectens
CATATATATATTTTTTTTTTAAATTTCAGTTAAACATTGTCACATATTTTATCTGTTTTTTTAACATTCTTATTCTTTGTTAACTGACTAGGAAGATTTAATGTTACTTTATATGGTAGATAATTATAATCTTAATAAGTTTGGGTTACTTTTTCAGCTTCATACAATTCAGGAAATAGTTTGCTATGTGTCTTATAGAGATTAACTTATTTTCTGACTGAGATTAAGTGGTTTTAAGGTTCAGTTTTCTATTTTTTTAAACCTTGGTTATAGGTTCATAGGATATTATATTAGGCGATTGACCCAAGGGTCTTTACAAGCCTAGGAATTAAATCGCAATATAATACTAGACGAGCGATATACCCTATGCTCAAGATTTTTCTAGCAAGCACTACCCATGTCTAGGAGAGACACTGGGTCAATTCGAAAGCGCTGATCATTCGTGAGCACCCAGGGACTTTTACTTTCTTACTTTCTTTTAAACTGGAATCATTAAATTAATTTCAAACAGACATTGGATGTATTTTGTGGACCTGTTCATCAGCAACATTGTCTAAATCTCTGGATATTTAGCGTTGGCCTTGGTGATTTAGCTGTCTCAGTTTGTGTTCTTATAGATGTATCTGTCTCTCCAGCAGGTTCTGTTTATGTTGCAGGCTAGACTGAGGTCCCTGTAACAGGTGACTCTAGTCCCATTTGACTTTTGGATGTGCAACATTTTCGTTTTATTTGGGTCAGAGGTAGCCCTGTAAACCAGACATGACTCACCTGTAAGTAGTGTATATACTACTGAGTACACAGGGGCGGCCCGTGCTATTGGACTGCCGGACTGCAGCTCCCTCAACCTTAAAATAAAAAAATAAAAAAGAAATAAATAGAAAAAAAAAAATTAAAAATTCACGGATTTCGCGCATGCGCACTAGTCCTGCTGCTGAGACAGTCTGGAGCATGAGCAGATGTCTCAGCAGCAGTCCTGACATAGGTTTCTGACATAGGTTTCTGACATAGGTTAGTACTAAGCTAACTGCCCTTGTGAGCCATTTTAAGCTTAGCCAATTATCCCTAGTGAGACTCAAACCCTGAACCTTGTGTTTGTAAGGCAAACACCTTAACCATTAGGCCACCCTCCCAACCCAGTCCTGACTGGGAAACATGGACAACAGAGCTCCCAGAAGTCTATGTAGTTTTAAACTGCATAGACTGTCCTGAGAACTCGCTGGGGAAATGCGTCGGGGTCGGACTGCAACGTGAGCAGTCAGGAATGTAGGATCTCACAACGTGCAGGGTCTGGATTGGAGTTCGCTGCAGTCTTGTTGGGGGAAGATCTCGCAATGGGCAGGGTCAGATTTGCGTGGGTTTTGGACAGGGATCGGATGTGCGGTGGTGGTCGTTTACTTACTTTGGGTTTATGGACTACAGGTAAGTGTGTGTGTGTGTGTGTGTGTGTGTCTGTGTGAAAATGCCCCAGGTGCAATAGACTGGTGGTTAGACTCATGGTGGTGTAGTAGGGAATACCTCAGGCTTGAACCCTGTACCTTGTATGCAGGTGTTAAAGACCTGAATTCCCTACCCACCACCATCTGTAAAACAATTGCAGATTTTTGCCTCATATTTGATCTGATCTATTCCTCATAATATCTGTGGTTTGTAAATATTGCAATGCTTGATATTTGATGGTGCAGTGGTAGCATTGTTGCCTCACAGCTGAAGGTTCTTGGGTTTGATTCTTGGCTGGGGTGCCTTCTTTGTGGGGGGGTCTGAATCTTTTCCCTGTGTTTGTGTGGGTTTGCTTTTGTGTCCTCCCATGTTACAAACATTTGTCTGCATTATTTCTTCCTGGGCCTCTGCTGAAAATTGTTTTTTTTTGTTCCAAGTCAGACTGCCCTGATTAACAAATGCTAAACAAAATTGAAAGGCATTTGAATTTCAGACTTCAGGTTTCTGAATGTTTACTTCCTTACATAGTTGATGGTGCAGTGGCAGTATTGTTGCCTCACAGCTATAAGTTTTCTGGTTTGATTCTTGGCTGGGGTGCCTTTTGTGTGGAGTCTGCATCTTATCCCTGTGTTTGTGTGGATTTGCTCTGGTGTCCTGCCATTTTACAAAGACATGTGTCTACAGTATTACTCCCTGGGCCTCTGCTGAAAATTGTTTTTGTTCACTCAGAAGTAAAACTGACAGGCATTTGAATTTCAGACTTCATATTCTTCAGAAAATACATAGTAAAACAACTTTTTATTATATCAATAAATATATAGTAACACAATCTTTTATTATAACAATTTTTTAAGTTTATAAGATGGCTATTTGAAATTTGTCCTTATTTGTAGGACTGTAATACCCTGTTATTGGCTTTGTCCAGGTTTTTTGTGCTAAGGTTGACAGCTATGGCAAGAACTGAATTCACTGAATATGTTTGAGGGCTGTATTCTCTCATTACTGGGTTTGTCCAGGTGTTTTTTGCTAAGAGGTTGACAGCTATGGTGAGAACTGAATTCATTAAATGATAGCCATTTAAGTAACAGTCTTCCTCTCTTTCACAAAGCAGCTGATTTGGCGTAGTGGTATGTTGCTCTTGACTGTTTTGCACAGGGACCTTGGCAGTAAAATGTACGGTGGTAACACAGCATTTTTCTTTCACAAAGCAGGTGATTTGGCATAGTGGTATGTTGTTTTAACTCTTTTGCACAGGGACCTTGGCAGTAAAATGTATGGTGGCAACACAGCATTTTATTCTAGCAGCTTTCCAAGATTATACAAGCAATGTTTAATGTGACCCTGGTTTTTGCCCTTTTGACCCACCCCAATAAATTTGGCTTTTTCCAGACTTCTTGTGCTGCGAAGTTGAGATACAGTTTAGTATTGAGTAGATTTTACAAGGAGCTGAGAGCTGCAGGGGAAGAGAAGTTTAGTGCTGATTATGCTATGTCAGCTTACATTGCAAATAGCACAACAGGTTGTGTACTTGCTTTTGATGCAGAAGGTTGTTGGTTCTACTCCCATAAGGGGTGAATGCTGCCGTACTGAAAGTTAAGATACTAACTATGAGCCTGTTATCAGTTTGCCATCCATTTCCTATTGCAATATTACTAGCTTATTTTTAATGTAATTTAGGCAATTTATTCCTCAGGGGCATCAGATACTTTATTTTTCGATGAAACCATGAAATATAAAGGTGATTGCTAGCAGCAACCTGTTCATTACAGATTTATTTAACGTGGAATTATTTAGATGACTTTTTTACTACTTCAGAGATTGTGCATATTTACTGATAATGGTAGATTGTAGAATTGTCCATATTTACTGATAATAGTGGACTGTAGAAGTTTGAGTAGACTTTTATGATGGAAATGTTCTGAATTAGGCAGTTTTGTTTCATTGTTTACTGGAAAAATGTTCAAAGCAATAGGAAGGTGTATCAAAGAGCACATGTATGTTTCATATGAAAGAGGCCTATGATTTGAAAACAGCCCAGAATTAATTTTATCTGCCACGGGTAAAATGTATTTTCTTTGAATGTGGGTTTTAATGTTGTTTCAATGAATGTGAGTTTCAAGGGCAGAGAAGTTTTAATGCCAAGTTTGTTTAGCAGATGTCTTAGTGTTTGTGCTGTAAAATGCAAAATAAAACTTTCAAATGAAGTTCAAATCATCATAGAAGTAAATCAGTATGCACATTAGTGTTTATGGTAAATGGAGTGAAATAGCAAAGTAATGGATCATTGGAATGGATGCAGGGGGAGGCTCCATTCGACCATGGTTTTGTGAGGGGGAAGGGCGGCAAACTTAGGCAGCCCCAGCTGAACTATACCTCCCGACTGTCCAGATTTTCAAAGAATGAATAGATTTTTTGCTTCTTATTTTTGGTTTGTTCCTCATAAAATTTGTGGTTTTCTGGCAAGTCATTTAGGAATTAAGTCACTAAATAATGACACACTAGTTTCAGATTCATAACCTTCAGAAAAAATGCATGCTAAAGTAGAACCTGTTCTATCAACTGTCCCAGTTTATACAAGAGCAATTTTTAGTACTGTTTATATGTTCCCCCAATATATTTGGCCTTGTCCAGATTTATTGCATTAACAGGTTGAGAGGTACATGCAAATAAATTGCTTTATAGAATTAGGCATAGCCAAACCTCTCAACTGTCCCTGATTTTGGCTCAAAATGTTGCTCTTCCCCTAATGTTCCCTCCGCAAAATAGCAATTTTGGAAGAAAACATGGAGGGTTTATAATTAAGAAATAACTGTAATAATCAGATTACTTTTATTTCAGAAATGCATGTAGATTATTTTATTTTGTCAGCTGCTCAAGCTAGAAGTACTAATATTAAAGTGTCCCTTCTTTGACAGGTTCCCAGCTGTATTGTGTTGCTATTTTATATTTTTACATCACATTTTTGGTCCATTTTTCATAAAATTGTGGGGTTTTTTTTGGCAAATTAGTGACAAATAATTAAAGACTGAAGTTAGAAAATAATGACAGACATTTGAGTTTCAGATTTCATACCATTCAGAAAATTCATACTAATGCAAGACCTCTATTAGCTTTCTAAGTTTATAAGAGCAATATTTAAAAAACTGTCCTTATTTTTGGGCCTTTGTCCCATTTCTTTGTATGGCTTTGTCCAGATTTCTTGCTCTGAGGTTGAGAGGTATGACAAATGTGTCAGGACCATCGCAAGTCAGCCAGAGACATTTCAAACTGTGACATACGTGTTGCACCCCACTCCCCCATGTAGTGACTCTGGATGTGTCGAAGCAAGGCAAGGAGTAGTTATGCAGTGTAAATGTGCAGAGAATCCCACCCATCCAAGGTAGACACAAGTACTAGAGTGGCTTTTCATCTGTCCTTGATTTTTATAGAATGGACTGGTTTCTGTCATTTTTTTGTACTGTTGATTTATGCTTGTTACTCAAAGTGCCTGTTGCTCTGTGTTTAAGTAGCAATACTTTAATGACCATCAGGTAAGCTTGGCTGAGACTGCAAGATGCAAGTAAGCTTTAATAAGCATACTGTTAAAGAATTGCCAACATTGAAAGCCTTTCTGTTGCCATGTAGAGAATACTTAACTAGATAATGTATAAGCCTTGGGTATTGAAATGCATATGCCAGTATTTGTAATAAAGGACAGAATTACATTATTTTGAGAGTCTCATTACACTTGAAGACTTCCAGTCATCTCTGCAGACTTTACCCATAAACCGAATGCCAATTGCATGGTCCATAACCTGTACAGTAATCCTTTTAAGCAATGTATCTTGAGCTTATTTCTTGTTTGCTTTTCATTTTTTACTTTGATCATGTTTTCACCATGAAACAAGTAGATGTCAGGCAGCAGGTCTTTTTTTGGATAAGGAACATTTTTACAAGTGGGGGCATCAGAGATTTCTACTTTCAGCATGTTACTTGTAACTTTAATAAAGCTGAATATAAATTATAATTAGAACTGCAGTGCAAGAAGTGGTTTGAGTTGAGTGCTGCTTGTTTTTCTTATACTTGATTTTGACTGGCATTCCATTAATGTATTTAAAAAAAAGTAAGTTATTTTTTCATGCCTCACAACTTTTTTTGTTTCCATCTAGATATTAAGCTGTTATGCAGCCAATGCATTGAAATATTTTTATTCTTCTACATTTCATTTTGTCTTGATTGGACTCTCATAATGATGGTTTGGCACCCAGGGCAGTATATTTAGTTTTTGTAGTTTGTTACTACAGGTGTGTGTGTGTGGTAAGGAATACCTCAGGCTTGAACCCTGTACTTTGTATGCAGGTGTTAAAGACCTGAATTCCCTACCCACCACCATTTGTAAAAAAAAAAATGCAGATTTTTGCCTCATATTTGATCTGATCTGATCTGTTCCTCATAATATCTGTGGTTTGTAAATGTTGCAATGCTTGATATTTGATGGTGCAGTGGTAGCATTGTTGCCTCACAGCTGCAGATCCTCAGGTTTGATTCGTGGCTGGGGTGCCTTCTTTGTGGGGTCTGTATCTTTTCTCTGTGTTTGTGTGGGTTTGCTTTTGTGTCCTCCCATGTTACAAAGACATGTCTGCATTATTTCTTCCTGGGCCTCTGCTGAAATTTTTTTTTTGTTCCAAGTCAGACTGTCCTGATTAACAAATGTTGAATAAAATTGACAGTCATTTGAATTTCAGACTTCAGGTTTCTGAATGTTTAATTCCTTGCATATTTGATGGTGCAGTGATAGTATTGTTGCCTCACAGCTATAGGTTTTCTGGTTTGATTCTTGGCTGGGGTTCCTTCTGTGTGGAGTCTGCATCTCCTCCCTGTGTTTGTGTGGATTTGCTCTGGTGCCCTATCATTTTACAAAGACGTGTCTACAGTATTTCTCCCTGGGTCTCTGCTGAAAATTGTTTTTGTTCTGTCAGCAGTAAAATTGACAGGCATTTGAATTTTAGACTTCAGGTTCTTCAGAAAATACATAGTAACACAACCGTAACACAACCTTTTATTCTAGCAATTCTCTAAGTTTATAAGATGAATATTTGAAATGTGTCCCTATTTTTGAGACTGTATTTCCCCCATTATTGGCTTTGTCCAGGTTTTTTGTGCTAAGGTTGACAGCTATGGCAAGAACTGAATTCACTGAATATGTTTGAGGGCTGTATTCCCTCATTACTGGGTTTGTCCAGGTGTTTTGTACTAAGAGGTTGACAGCTATGGTGAGAACTGAATTCACTAAATGATAGCCATTTAAGTTTCAGTCTTCCTCTCTTTTACAAAGCAGCTGATTTGGCGTAGTGGTATGTTGCTCTGATTGTTTTGCACAGGGACCTTGGCATTAAATGTATGGTGGTAACGCAGCATTTCTCTTTCACAAAGCAGCTGATTTGGCGTAGTGGTATGTTGCTCTGACTGTTTTGCACAGGGACCTTGGCAGTAAAATGTATGGTGGTAACACAGCATTTTATTCTAGCAACTTTCCAAGATTATACAAGCAATGTTTAATGTGTCCCTGGTTTTTGGGCTTTTGACCCCCCCCCAATACATTTTGGCTTTTTCCAGTTTTCTTGTGCTGCGAAGTTGAGATGCAGTTGAGTATTGAGTAGATTTTACAAGGAGCTGAGAGCTGCAGGGGAACAGAAGTTTAGTGTTGCTTAAATGAAGTTGATTTGCCTTGTTAATAGCACAACAGGTTGTGTACTTGCTTTTGGTGAAGAAGGCTGTGGGTTCTCCTCCCACAAAGGGTGGATGCTGCCGTACTGAGAATGTTCTCCTTGGTGAAGATACTAACTATGAGTCTGTTATCGGTTTGCCATCCATTTCCTCTTGCAATATTACTAGCTTATCATTTTTTTTAATGTAATGTAGGCAATTTATTCCTGAGGGGCAACAGACACTTTATTTTTCGATGAAACCATGACATATAAAGGTGTTTGCTATCAGCAACCTCTTCATTAGTTACAGATTTCTTTATTGTGGAATTATTTAGATGACTTTTACTTCTTCAGAGATTGTGCATATCTACTGATAATGGACTGTAGAATTGTGCATATTTACTGATAATGGACTGTAGAATTGTGCATATTTACTGATAATGGCGGACTGTAGAATTGTGCATATTTACTGATAATGGTGGACTGTGGAAGTCTGAGTAGACTTTTATGATAAATGTTCTGAACTGGGCAGTTTTGCCATTATGGGTGCATGCGTTTTGTTTCATTGCTTACTGGAAAAATGTTCAAAACAAATTTAAAATGCCCTCTAACAACTGTACTGTATTGTACAAGGAATATAATTTAGTACAATGAGGAAGGTGTATCAAAGAGCACATGTATGTTTCATATGCAAGGGGCTTATGATTTGAAAACAGCCCAGAATTAATCTTTATCTGCCACTGGCAATATGTATTTTCTTTGAATGTGGGTTTCAATGCTGTTTCAATGAATGTGAGTTTCAAGGGCACAGAAGTTTTAATGCTAAGTTTTCATTGTGAGACTGCATTGCTTTGTTTAGCAGATTACTTAGTGTTTGTGCTGTAAAATACAAAATAAAACTTTCAAATGAAGTCCAACTCATCATAGAAGTAAAGCAGTATGCACATTAGTGTTTATGGTAAATGGAGTGAAATAGCCAAGTAATGGTTCATTGGAATGGCTGCAGAGGCTCCATTCAACCATGATTTTGTCAGGGGGGAAGGGCAGCAAACTCAGACAGGCCCAGCTGAACTATACCTCCCAACTGTCCAGATTTTCAAAGAATGAATAGATTTTTGCTTCTTATTTTTGGTTTGTTCTTTATAAAATTTGTAGTTTTCTGGCAAATCATTTAGGAATTAAGTTACTAAATAATGATACACTGAGTTTCAGACTTCATAACCTTCAGAAAAATGCATGCTAAAGTAAGAACTGTTATTCTATCAACTGTCTCAATTTATACAAGATCAATTTTTAGTACTGTTTATATGTTCCCCCAATATATTTGGCCTTGTTCAGATTTATTGCATTAACAGGTTGAGAGGTACATGCAAATAAATTGCTTTATAGAATTAGGCATAGCCAATCTCTCAACTGTCCACGATTTTGGCTCAAAATGTTGCTCTTCCCCCTAATAATCCCTCCACAAAATAGCAATTTTGGAAGAAAACATGGAGGGTTTACAATTAAGAAATAACTGTAATAATCAAAGTTATAGATTACTTGAAATGCATGTAGATTCTTTTATTTTGTCAGCTGTTCAGATTAGCCGTGCTAATATTAAAGTGTCCCTTCTTTGACAGGTTCCCAGCTGTATTGTGTGGCTATTTTATATTTTTGCATCATATTTTTGGTCCATTTTTCATAAAATCGTGTTTTTTGGCAAATTAGTGACACATCACTAAAGACTGAAGTTAGAAAATAATGACAGACATTTGAGTTTCAGATTTTATACCATTCAGAAAATTCATACTAATGCAAAACCTATTCTATTATCTTTCTATGTTTATTAGAGCAATATTTAAACATTGTCCTTATTTTTGGGCCTTTGTTCCACTTCTTTGTATGGCTTTGTCCAGATTTCTTGCTCTGAGGTTAAGAGGTATGACAAATGTGTTAGGGCCATCACTGTCAGCCAGTAACATTTTAAATTGTGACATACTTGTTGCACCCCACTCCCCCATGTAGTGACTCTGGATGTGTCCAAGCAAGGCAAGGAGTAGTTATGCAGTGTAAATGTGCAGTGTGTCCCCCCCCCCAATCCAAGGTAGATACAAGTACTACAGTGGCTTTTCATCTGTCCTTGATTTTGCAGAACGGTCTGGTTTTGGTCATATTTTTGTACTGTTGATTTATGCTTATTACTCAGATTTATGCTTATTACTCAGAAAGTGCCTGTTGCTCTGTGCTTAAGTAGCAATGCTTTAATGACCAAAAGGTAAGCTTGTCTGAGATCGTAAGATGCAAGTAAGCTTTAATAAGCATACTGTTAAAGAATTGCCAACATTGAAAGCCTTTCTGTTGTTGCCATGCAGAAAATACTTGACTAGATAATGTATAAGCCTTGGGTATTAAAGGACAAGATTCCATTATTTTAAAAAGCTCATTACACTTGTTGGAGACTTCCAGTCATCTCTACAGACTTTACCCGTAAACTAAACAGAATGCCAATCATGTGTGGTCCATAATCTGTACAGTAATCCTTTAAGCAATGTATCTTGAGCTTGTTTCTTGTTTGCTTTTCATTTTTTTATTTTGATCATGTTTCCCCATGAAACAAGTAGATAGTTGTCAGGCAGCAGGTCTTTTTTGGATAAGAAACATTTTTACAAGTGGGGGCATCACAGAGATTTCTACTTTCAGCATGTTACTTTCCACTAAAAAAGTCACGTACGTGCAGGAGAAACAATTAAAGAATTCTGGGTGAAAACTTGTATCCTGGCATCTTTGGACCCATTTTCGAGTGAGAAGAAAAAAAAAAACATCTTTTGGAACATTAACTCTTTAGATAGAGAGACCTGAATACATGCGTGGTCTGACAAATCCTTGCACCGAACAGGCAGCAGACCGTGACTTTCTTCTGATCTAACCTGGCTTGTTGGCTGTTGGTGAAGCACCCTCCAAGAGGAAAAAACGCTGAGAGAAGAAGGGAGACACTTTTGACATTTTTAAGTATTTTTTCTCTGTTTATTTGCTAAGTTTTTCTGCATAGCTGCCTAGCTTGAGCATTTTCTGGTTTGTTAAACTTGATTTCTGTATTAGTAGCTGTATTTAGAGCACAACCAAAAGCTGTTTGCTGAATTTCCTGTTTGCACTTAATTTTAAATCGTTTTTTTCTTAAAACTTTATTTTCTGTCCTTGACTTAGCACTCTTGTGTGGGGTCATATACTGCACTGTTATAACTTGATATTACTTGTGAACCTCTGCTATCTCTGTAAAAAACAAAAACAAAAAAAAATCTTGCTTTTTTCCCACTTTTCTGAGAGTTAAAAAAGTTCAGTTACAGGCTTGCTGTTCCTGAACTGTTTGAAAGTTTCTGTGAGGCCATTTTTGCTTGGGCTGAAGGAGGGTCTCTGTGTTGATCAGTGGCAGTGAATAACATTGAGCAGCTTCCCTGCCCCTCGTAGAGGTGGTTACTGACTTGAAACTGTAGTTTTATTGGCCACTAGGGGTCATTTCCAAAACTCCTTCATCTTCCTCTCTTAAAACCTAGTTGCCTCGTGGTTTGGGCGTCTTTTCAGGCTTGTTGGTTGTTGATGAAGCACCTCCAAGAGGAAAAACGCTGAGAGAAGAAGGAGCCACTTTTGAGATTTTAAGTATTTTTCTCTGTTTATTTGCTAAGTTTTTCTGCATAGCTGCCTAGCTTGAGCATTTTCTGGTTTGTTAAACTTGATTTCTGTATTAGTAGCTGTATTTAGAGCACAACCAAAAGCTGTTTGCTGAATTTCCTGTTTGCACTTAATTTTAAATCGTTTTTCTTAAAACTTGCATATTTTCTGTCCTTGACCTAGCACTCTTGTGTGGGGTCATTTACTGCACTGTTATAACTTGATATTACCAGAACCTCTGCTATCTCTGTAAAAACAAAAAAAAAAAAATCTTGCTTTTTCCCACTTTTCTGAGAGTTAAAAAAGTTCAGTTACAGGCTTGCTGTTCCTGAACTGTTTGAAAGTTTCTGTGAGGCCATTTTTGCTTGGGCTGAAGGAGGGTCTCTGTGTTGATCAGTGGCAGTGAATAACATTGAGCAGCTTCCCTGCCCCCCGTAGAGGTGGTTACTGACTTGAAACTGTAGTTTTATTGTCCGTTTTGGGTCTATTCCTGCTTCTTTCCAGCCCCTGCTATCAAGCACGCTTTAACGTGCTTTAGCGCGATTTAGTGTGGAGTTGCCACTAGAGCAGCATCGGGCAGCGCCGGTTAAACGAGGTTAAACTCCTTCTGGCTCCAGAAAGTCTGTTCTTCAATTTTTCCCTTAGAACTGCTCTGTTAGGAACCTAAACAGTTTGCACCTTTACTAAAAAGTGCAGCACTTGTTCCAAATAGCTTTTTCTTCTCAAAAAGCTCAGCACTTGTCTTATAAGCATATCCCTTGTCTTATAAGCATTCTCTTTGCAGGTCAAGCACTCCTATATTATACAAATCTCTCACTAGCAAAACCCCCCAGGAGTGCCCACTTCCCTGCTAAGCCCACTACTTTTCTGTCTCATACCAACTCATAATTCTTTCTAGCATGTCGAAGGGTCAGATTCTGGCGTCCTCTCCTCCCCAATTGGTGAATCTGGGAATTCTGAGACAATGTTACAATTGCCTCATGTACACGGACAACCCTCTCCTCCTCTCACGTAACATTAACACTTGTGAGAGATGCAGCTATTTAGCCAGACTGGAGGCTGAGCTCTCTCAACTCAGGACTGGCAAGACCAGGCAGGAGGAGAAGGCAACTACACACACCACAATACCAGTCTCACATAACTCAACCACACCACTGAATCAAACACATAAACACACTAAGACATACTCGGAGGCTCTGAGTAAAATTTACCTAAACAGCAGAGGCCTCCAAAGCAGACACTCAAGCAACTGCAAACTCAATACACCACACAAACAACACATAAACAACAAAATCAGTGTGCAAAGCAGTCACTGCCCTTAAGGCCAAATACAACACCAAACATACTTGTCATAGGTGACTCCATAGTCAGACACACTGATGTCCCGCCACCAGACTGAGTAAGGAGAAGGTCACAGTAAGCTGCCTGTCGGGCGCTAGAATCCGCCACATAACGCAAGCACTCAGGTCTCTCAACAGCAGGTACAAGTCGACTCAGTCATTGTCCACGCTGGTGTCAATGACCTGAGACATACCTCCTTGGACTACATGAAAAGAGACATTGAGGAGCTCTCTGATTATGTAGCCCAGGCAGGTATGACCCTGACCTTGAGCAGTATCCTACCTTCACCTAGAATGATGCCACAATACAGTGATAAGATGATCAGCTTTAATAATTGGCTTAAATTCTGGTGTCATTCAAAGGGGATCCAATGTCTGTCTGCCTGGGATGACATGCTGGACAAGCCACACTGCTTCAAGGGACGGCTTGCACCTGTCACCCTAGGCTTCCGGATATTGGCAAAGGCTCTTACCACCCATAGTGCCTTTTTTAGGCAAGGCTCAAATTCTAAACCTGCCACCCTAGAACACAAAAAAGGACAAAAACTAAGGGTAATGCTGCTCAATGCCAGAAGTCTCAATCTCAAGATGCACGCATTCGAGGCCCTTCTCAGTATGGAGAACATCGATGTCTGTGCTGTGACAGAAACCTGGTTCAAGGCTCCTGAGAGCACCCCAGCACTATCAGGTTTCACCTCATATCATGCGTTCTGGCCCCAAAATCCGGACAACACCAAGAAAGGAGGGGCGGTGTCCATATTCATAAAGGACACCCACACCTCAAGGTTGGTGGCAATGCACAATGCATCGGAGACCATCCAGGTGCAATTAACCATAGGCAAGACTGCTCTGCAACTTGTAGCATGTTACAGGCCACCCTCTCAAACTCAGGAACCTCACATGGCCTTCCTGAAAACATTGGAGGGGATAAATGTATCTCCAAACACCATCATACTAGGTGACTTCAACTACCCTTATATAGACTGGGAACACTACTCAAGCCCAAACACTCTAGCCCAAAGGTTCCTGGAGTTCATAAACTCAAATGCCATGGAACAAGTAGTCACCATCCCCACAAGAGGAGAAAACATACTTGATCTCATCATCACGAACATGGGATCACAATGTTCAACACCGGAAGTATACCCCTCACTGGTGAGATCAGATCATAAACTAATCTGGCTGGAGGTCCTCATCCCGCCCCACCTGAAATAAAAAGACCACAGTGAAAACTTCACAAAAGCCGACTTCACACTTCTAAAAACTAGTGTGATCTCCTTTAAGGCCCTGAGCCAGTGGTAAACATTTCTCAAACCGCTGAATCACTTACAAATGCCTTCTACCAGCACCTACAGGACTGCATGGATCAGGCAATCCCAAACAAAACTAAGACTCTTTGTACCAAAGGCAAGCGTCCAGTCTGGTGGACCCCAGCCATAAACAAGCTCTACAACAAAAGGAGGAAGCTACTACAAGATAGAGCAAAATCCTTGAAAGGTAAGACACCTTTGATCATTATAAGTAAAAAACTAAGAGCTCTCATAAAATCATCCAAGGCAAATTTTGAGAGAAAAATCGCCAAGGACTCAAAGACAATCATAAGGCCTTCTTTAGCTATGTTAGAAACCTAGGAGGAAACTCCCAGATATGCTCAGAATTAGTTCAAAATGATGTGAAGATTACTGAACCTACACACATTGCCAACATACTGGCTGACAGGTTCAGTGCAAACTTCTCCCCCCCCTTCCCCCCAAAAGGAGAGATATCTATACCAGAGGATTGTAGCCCCCAAACATCTCCAACGCCCAGGTGAGAACTGCTCTCTCCAAGGCAAAAAACACAGCATCCATGGGACCGGATGGTGTCCCCGGCTGTGTGCTCCACAGACTCAATGAGGAATTAAACCCAGTTAGGACAGCTGTTTAATCTTAGCCTCACCTCAGGATCACTCCAGGAGTGGCGACGGTGACTGTGGTCCCACTTCACAAGGGCGGTGCCTCCACCGACCCTGGAAATTACCGTCCCATTAGCTTGACAAGCCTTATTTGCAAAGCCATGGAGAGGATCATAATGGAACTCATAAATAAAGACATAGGGAACTTGCAGACTTTGGATCCAACCCAGTTTGGCTTTGTCAAAGGCAGATCATGCCTTTTAAACTTGGTTGACTTTTTCGAGACAGTCACCAAGGCCATTGATGAGGGAAAGGCAGTCCATACAGCCTACCTTGACCTGGCAAAGGCCTTCGACACAATACCCCACTCGGGTATCATCGAAAAACTCATCAGCTTGAATGTAAACCCATACATCACAAGATGGGTTGCAAACTGGCTAAGTGACAGAACCCACAGGGTCAGAGTTGCTGGAGCCATGTCAGACTCAAAGCCTGTCACAAGTGGTGTCCCACAGGGCTCAGTCCTGGGTCCACTCTTGTTCGCATCTACTTTTCTGAAGTACAAGCAAACACAGGAGGGTTATGGCTGACAAAGTTTGCAGATGACTGCAAACTGGGTGCCATAGTCGAAAACACATCTGACACAGATATCCTTCAGAAGGGCCTCACAGCAGCGGATAACTGGTGCCAGAGCCATGGCCTAAAGTTAAACGCCAAGAAATGCATAGTCATACCCTTGGGAAAAACAAGGTTACCCCTAGCTACCATATAGGTGGCAATCCACTGAGCACAGAAGAAGTCATCAGGGATCTGGGGACCCAGGTTGACAGTAGCCTTTCGTTTGACACTCATGTTGCTAAAGTAGTTAGGAAAACCTTCTACATTGTCCACCTGATCATGAAGGGATTCACATCTAGATCAAGGGAGGTCTTCGTCCCCTGTACTCATCACTCATTAGACCTATGATTGAGTACAATGCCCCATTCAGAATGTATCTGACCCGACACCTGCAGCAGCTGGAAAGGCCCCAAAAGTTCCTCACCAAAAGGATAAAGGGTCTCAAAAATATGTCTTATGCTTCCCGACTGAAAGAACTCCAGCTCTATTCAGTCTCATACCGCTTGCTCAGAGGTGACCTGTGCCTGACATATAAGGCCATGTCAAACCCAGATTTGATGACTATGCTTCACCTCAAAAATCTAGATCCCTCAGAACCACAAGGGCGGAGACTTAAACCTTGACACAGTTATTAATAGAACGTGCTGGAGGACAAATTCATCACCCAGAGACTCCCTATGCTGTGGAACAAAATCCCGGTACATGTGAGGCAGAGCACCTCGCTGGCCTTGTTCAAGAGGAATCTTGACCAATGGATGGGTGATCGCAGATATACCCCAGGGATTACTTCAGTGTCACTGCTTGACAGAGGCACAGCAAAATAATAGGCATAGTTTTATTCAAACTAAAGGGGTGGCGAAAGCCACATAACTATGGGCTAGGCTTATAAATGCCCTTGGGCAGATAGCCTAGTATGAACCTATGAACCTATGAACCTATGAACTTGGTACTTTAATAAAGCAGAATATAAATTATAATTACAACTGCAGTGCAAGGAGAAGTGGTTTGAGTTGAGTGCTTCTGGTTTTTCTTATACTTGATTTTGACTGGCATTCCAGTAATGTATTTAAAAAGTAATGTATTTTTTCATGCCTCACAACCTTTTGTTTCCATCTAGATATTAAGTAAGCTGTCATGCAGCCAATGCATTGAAATATATTCATTCTTCTACACTTATTTTTGTCTTGATTGGACTCTCATAATGATGGTTTGCCATCCAGGGCAGCATATTTAATTAAAGTTAGTTTTTGTGGTTTTAGCTCCTCCCCTTTCTAGTTGACCACACCCCTTCCCCTTGACCCCACCCATTCAGCTGTCTCCTGCAGCCCCCCTTTGATTTGAAGTCACCAGCCGCCACTGTGAGTACAGTGATAGCTACTTCAGTCTATCGTAATAAGACATGGGCTGGAGGTGCTGAATTTTCTTAGTTAGAAATCTCTGAGAACTCTCAAGTTGCTGCAGGTGTCTGGTAAGGTCCATATCAAATGGACTATTATAGTCAATCATAGGCCTGATGAGTACTGTGGAGTCATTACATCTTTTGCTCTTGAGGCGATGCCTTTACTAATTAGGTGAGTGACGTAGAATGCCTTCCTCACTACAGTAGAGACATGATGTTCAAATCTGAGGTCACAGTCAACTTGTGTTCCCAGGTCTCTCATAGGTTCATAGGTTCATAGGTAGGTACCAGGCTATCAGCCCAAGGGCCTACGTAAGCCTAGCCAACAAGGTTCCCTGGCTTACGTCACCCAAGAAAGTTATTTTCCTGTGCCACTGTCAAGCAGAGACACAGAAGTGATCCCCGGAGTGTATCTCCTATTTACCATCCACTCAAGATTTTTCTTGAAGAGTGCTAATGAAGAACTTTGCTTTACATAGATAGGTAGCCTGTTACAGAGTATGAGAAGTTTCTGGGACAGGAATCTATCCCTCCAGCATGTCTTGTTTATTGTGGTGTTAAGGTTTAGGTCCCTAGAGCATGTAGCTCAGAGGGATTGGGATTTCTTTAGGTGTAGTATGTCCAACAGCTCTGGATTTGACATAGCTTTATATGTTAGGCAGAGATCACTTCGGAGTAGGTGATATGCTACGGAGTAAAGCTAAAGTTTTTTGAGGTGGTCAGTGTTGGGAATTGTTTGAGGCAAGTAATCCTCTTTGTGAGGTACTTCTGTGGCCTTTTCAGCTGCTGCAGATGTCTTGTGAGGTACATTCCAAAAGGGGCATTGTACTCTATAATGGGTCTAATGAGTGTCAAGTAGAGGGGAACAATGACCTCTTTTTTCCTGGATGAGAACCCTTTTATGATGAGTTGTGCCACGTAGAAGGACTTCCTGACTACTGTGGCAATGTGCCTATCAAAGGAGAGACTACTGTCCACCTGAAGTATGCTGACATCACTAGGGGATTTAGTGATCACATCTAAATTGCAGTCATCCATAAACGTGGTTAGCCACAGCCCCTCCATTTTGGCCTGGATTTCTGAGAAGTATATTCAAAACAAGAGGGGGCCTAGCACTGACCTTTATTGGAACTCACTGATGACAGGTCTGCTGGTAGATGTATAGTCTCCCACTTTGACTGAGTGTTGTCGCTCCATGAGCTAGTTTGCAAACCACCTGACAACACATGGGTTGATATTGAACTGGGTTTGCTTGCTACTTGTTAGATATTATGAATTTAAATTAATTATGTTGTAAATATGCTGAAAGAAAAAGCTTGCTTAAATGCAGAAACAGAGTTTAGTAATATGTGATCAGCAACCATACTAAATGACTGTGGCTTAAAAAAATAAGGAACTTGCTTATGAGTGTATTGCACACACATCAAGAAAGCTGAACTTCTTACAGACATGACAAGAATGTAATCTGCTTTCACTGGACAACAGGACATGTTTTTCTAAGAAAGTTTAAAAATATGTTTTTCTAAGAAAGTTAATCCACAAGGCGTTTTCTTGAAGACAGTTTACTTATCAGCATTTACAGAATCCACAAGGCATTTTCTTGACAGTTTACTTATCAGCATTTACAGAATTTTTTTTTCTTCTACTCACCACCTCAAGAAAACAAGAAAGTATGTCTACCCACATCACACTGTTCTATTTGTTGTAACTCATTATTCCCTGCTACGCTCTCTGTTTGCCACTAGCTAAGCAGCCAGCAGCTACCCCCCCCTCCAAACACCTGTATTACCTCTTCACACTTTCCTTGGACTGATATTTGGCTTAGCCTCCCTCTCCCATTACTCTGGTTCCACATTTGGTAGCTCCTTTGTATGCTTACTGCATCTCTGCTATTGACCACTAGATGTCTCCCTATCCCCTTCTATACTCCTTATACTAGTAGTTATTCCCACCTTTCCTACCCCTATCCCTTTCCTCCTTTTGACATTCTCAACATCCTCTCCTCCTAGGTTATCCTCTCTTACCTTGACTCACCTTGCTCGCTCTGATACTCTCTCCTTCCTCCTTGGCCTCACTGTGTGTCGCTCCATTCGCCCTCATGGCTCACTCTGCTCCCCTCCCTACCCCCAAATCCCACCCACCCCCAGGGGTCCTAGACTTATACATCTCCAGTCCCCCCCATTACTACACCACCCTATCCTCTTGCTTCCCGCCAAACTTGAACCCCTCCCCTCTCTATACACCACAGCCTCTTTCTACTTTCCTCTTTTGCTTGCTAACCCTCCTAGCCTAAGACCTGCTTCCCTCCTCTTTCCTCTTTTATCACCTATTTCTATATAACATTTATATTGTATATACTTTAATATTCCTATCTCTTAGCTTACCTCAGTACTATTGTTTCCTCTCAACCGTAACACTTACTACCATCTTATTAAGCCCTGTCATATTCCCCCACTTTATAATTAACTTCTACCTTACTTACTTATAAAAATGACCATCAACTTATCCACACTACTTATACTCTCAGTGCTACTATTAACCTCACTTTTCTCTACTTATCTCCTTTCCTTCATAGAATACCCACTCCATATTCAGCCAACCCACATACAGAAACATACTTCTTCTTTCCAGACTCCTCTCAATTCCTTCCTAAATATCAACTCCACCTCTAGCTACAACTTACCTAAATTCCATAGACACTCTCATCTTACCTACACCCTACCCTCAGATAAAAAAGTAAAACCTCTAACCCTTCTAAACAGTAACCCCACACCCATACCTGATGACCCTACACTACAAGACGGTGATGTTCACCCCAACCTTGGCCCCATGAACCCTTCTTCTCAAACACCCAGACCAATCTCAAATAATACCCTTCTCTTAGGACATCTTAACATACGTAGTGTAAACAATAAAGTACCCTACCTACATGCCCTCTTAGACACTCACTGTTTTGACATTCTCTGTCTCACTGAAACCTGGCTTAAACCAGCCACCAAAGACACTGAAATCATACCCCAAGGCTATAATATACTAAGGTTTGACAGAACCAAACGAGAGGGTGGTGGTGTAGCAATTCTGTTTAAGAACCATCTCAACATCTTTACCCTTTCAGCCTGTCCAACCCAAGACAATAAAGTGGAAGCCATCATCACTAAACTCCAACTAAATGCTAAGAAAGCCCTTTACATAATCTGTATGTACATACCACCGGGCAACAATATACCTATCTTAGAAGACTTTCTTAGTTGGGTTTCCATGAACTACCCCCAAGAAACCATAATTCTTGGTGACTTTAATCTAGATTGGAATATGATTAACACTGACAATCCCACCTCTCACATAAACCTAAATGGTTTCACGCAAACCATTACCTCTACTACAAGGCTTAATAAACAAAATAAAAAACAAACTATTTTAGACTGGATACTCATAAACAAAGTTAACATCACATATAAAGTAGGAACTATGCCTGATGATCTCAGTGATCATTACTTAACCTACATCACAAGAGAGAAGACTGACTATCTACACCTCCCTAATATAAGAAATATTCATTCTACCAAACATTTTAAAGCTGACCTATTTCAAAACGAACTCAGAGCTTGTAACTGGAACCCCTTAAAAATACTTCCACTGAATGAAGCAGTAATATTCTTTAATTCAACATTTCTCTCTATTTTGAATAAACATGCCCCTGAGCGAACCATCAGAATGAAGTCAAATTCTGCCCCATGGCTCTCAAATGAAACTAGGAAACTAATCCTCTCTAAAAACAAAGTTTGAGCCAAATGGAGATGCCTTAGAATTAACTCTGACTTCCTTCTTTTTCGCCAACTAAGAAACCTTACCAAAAAGCTATTATAAATGACAAAAGAAAGTTCTACTGTGAACTACAAGAAACCCATTTTAACAAACCAAAACAATTCTGGTCCTCAGTCAATAGACTCCTATCACCAGGAACTGCCAAAACTCCCTCCCCACTAAATGCTGACCCAGACACCCCTCACCAGACTGCAAATGCTTTTAACTCTTTCTTTTTTGAAACCATTCAATCTCTTGCTGGTCAACTGAACACTAATAACTTCTACCCTCCAAATAATTTAGTAGACTCTTCTTACAGCTTCTCTCTACAACCTATCTCTACCTCTTTCATCTACAGACTTATCTCCAAACTAAAACCCTGTACCCCCTCTGCTGATAAACTCCCTTCCATCTTTCTGCAAAAGGCAGCCAAAGAAATTGCATACCCAATATCTATACTTATAAATAGGACCATCCAGGAGGGAACCATCCCTGATATCTGTAAAGTCTCTCATATTATCCCTCTACACAAAGGCGGTAACTCTATTGACTTCTCTAACTTTAGACCAATTGCACTTCTCTCACCTTTAGCAAAGATTATGGAGAAATGTATTCATCAGCAACTTGTACAGTACCTCTCTACACAATATCATAGCTAACTGTCAACATGGCTTTAGACCCCACCATAGCACCACCACTGCCCTCCTTTCCTTTGTTGATACTATCAACAGCAATCACAATAATAACCTTCTCTCTTCTGCTCTTTTCATTGACCTTTCAAAAGCTTTTGACATGGTTAACCACTCTGCTTTAATTACTATTCTTGAATCCCTTTCATTTGATAAGCTTACTTTAAAATGGTTTAGTTCATATCTCAGCAACAGACAACAAGCTGTTCTTTGGGACAAACACATCTCCTCCTTACTCCCCATTTCTATTGGAGTCCCTCAGGGCTCTATTCTTGGACCACTTCTCTTCTCCCTTTTTATAAATGATCTCCACTCTGTTATTCCTCAAGCCACCTGCTCAATATGCTGATGACTCCACTATTATCTGTTCAGCATCGTCCTCTTCTAACCTAATCTCACTAACCCAACAAATCTTCAACACAGTAGAAACTTGGTTTACTAGACGATACCTTCTCCTTAATGCTAAAAAAACTAAACTCCTCCTCTTCACCCCCACCACTGCACCTCCCATTACATTTCACCATCTTGTCTAACAACAACACAGTCATCTCTCCTGACTTGACAACTAAACTACTTGGCATAACCATCGATAATAATCTCTCTTTTGGTCAACACATGAATAACACCATCAAATCAGTAAACAGAAAGATTGGATCCCTATACCGTATTAAACCATTTCTTACCCCATCTGCTAGAGCTACTATTGCCCACTCCCATCTCATCTCCACTCTCTTTTATGCCTCTCCAATCTTCACCAACCTCAAGAAAACTAACCTAAACAAACTTGCAACTTGCTATAATAACATTGCCCACTTCGCCACTGGTAACCCTTTCAAAACCCATCACTGCCTTAATTTGAAAGATCTAGGCTGGCTAGAACTAAAAAATCATCTTGCATTCTCTCAACTTACTATTGCCCATAAAATTCTGTACCAACCAGATAACACCCCTATTCTATCTCAGCTCTTACTCCCTTATAACAATCTTACCTCCCTTCGCTCCTCTTCTAAACTCTTGACCAAACCCATAAAAGCTCACAACTTAGCTGGTGACTCTTTATTCACTAATACTGTAGGCCGAATATGGAATTTGCTACCTAGGGATATAACTCTAATTACATCCCTACCTCTCTTCAAACAACAAATCAAACTGTACTTCCAAAACCACTGGCTTTGCTCATGTAATACACCAGACTGACTTCTCTCCTGACCTTTTACCCTATCTTGTGCTGATGACCTAGCATTTATCTTTCTTTTCCCTAATATTTCTTTCTATGCTCTGACCTATTTCTCTTACCTCTCCCATATCCTCTTGTTTGTATCATTTATTTATATTCCTCTTGCTGTCTTTTTTCTCATGTTCTTCTCCCATTTCTTGACTACAATCTCTTCCCTCTACAATCTCTTCCCTCTCCCTTATCTTACACCTTTCTCCTTCTTCTCTTTCCACTTGTTCTTTTTTATTTATAGTAGGAGCCTTATGGCATAGCCTATTTGAATTAACTTAGATGCTTTAAACTGGCCTACCCTAGTTTTTGACTTTTGATGGTGTGCCTAAATTTTTTTTTTTGTTAACTTTGTCACTCGGTCTTATTATTATTACTATTGGTTTTTACTAATACTTTTTTATTAGTATTTCTATGTGTTTATTAACAATATGTCTCTTTGTTTATCTCTCATTGTTATGTCTCTGTGGAGCTTTTCTCCCCCGGGCCTCTACTGAAAATGGAAATATATCCAGCTAGACTAGCCCGGTCAACAAATGTAAAATAAATAAATAAATAAATAAATAAATAAATAATCCACAAGGCATTTTCTTGAAGACAGTTTACTTATCATCATTTGGACAAGAACAGATGTGTTAGCATTTGCGTCAACAAGCCAGTATCTTTCCAAAACCTAGAGGGTGTGTGTTTAACTAAAATATGTATAAAAAGTCTGTATTAAATCTAGTTGTTAGGGGTATGGTAGGGACACATTTGGTGTTCTGAGGTAAATGTTATATCTCTCACATCATCTGTACTATATGAGAAGTAAAGTTGGAACAGTACTTTTAAGCTGCAACATTTGCCCGGTTTGGTTTATTATAAAAGTTATTGGTTACTGCTCTTAAAGACAGGTGCTGCAAAGTATATTCTCTCATCAGTGTATATTCTGCAAGTTTCTGTATGCAACAGACTGAGAATGCAATTATAACCAGACTTTGATTCCAGCCAGCAAGACTGAGTGTCTTAAGAAGACTTCAAATCCCACAGTAAGAGCAAGAGCAAGAAGCAGCAAGTAGTAAGCAGACAGCTCAATATATTTTTTTCACTACTGATGCCTGAATGTAGGACAGTGTTGAAGATCTTGGGCAAGTCAAGATAGGCTGTGTGCATGTCTTTGCCCTCATCTATGGCTCTGGTCACATTCTCAAAGAAGTCCAGCAGACTATATATATGCTTATTTATAGGTTCATAGGTTCATAGGTTCATACTAGGCTATCTGCCCTAGGGCATTTATAAGCCTAGCCAGAATGTGTTTGGCTTTCGCCACCCATTTTAAATTTATTTTGCTATGCCCTTTTTCAAGGTTAGTATACTGTGCCTCTGTCTAACAGTGACAGTGAGGGACTCTGCCTAACCTGGACTGGGATTTTATTCCAGAGTGAAGGGAGCTTCTGGGTTATGAATCTGTCCCTCCAGCATGTCCAATTTATTTCAGTGCTGAGGTTCAAGTCTCTTGAGCGCGTAGCTCGATGGGATTTGGATTTTCTGAGGTGCAGCATGTCCATTAATTCCGGGTTGGAGATGGCTTTATAAGTCAGGCACAGATCGCCTCTGAACAGGCGGTATGCCACTGAGAAGAGCTGGAATTTTCTTTAACCGGGCAGCATATGGCATCTGTCTGAGCCCTTTGATCCTCTTGGTGAGGTACTTTTGGGGTCTTTCCAGTTGCTGCAGGTGTCTGGTAAGGTACATCCCAAAAGGGGCATTGTACTCAATTATGGGCCTGATGAGGGATGAGTAAAGAGGCACGATGACCTCCTCTGATCTAGATGTGAATCCCTTCATGATTAGGTGGGCTATATAAAATGTTTTTCTAACCACTTTGGCCACTTGGTTGTCAAATGAGAGATTGCTATCAACTTGGGTCCCCAGGTCCCTAATTACTTCTTCTGTACTTAATGTATTACCACCTATGTGGTAATTTGTAGGCACTTTGTTTTTGCCAAAGGGATGACTATACACTTTTGGCATTTAGCTTGAGGCCATGGCTCTGGCACCAGTTGTCTGTTTCTATGAGGCCCTTTTGGAGGATGCTTGTGTCAGCTGGAGAGTCGATTATGGCGCCCAGTTTGCAGTTATTCATAATCCTTGGTCAGCCACAGTCCTTCCGTGTTGGCCTGTACCTCTGAGAAATATATACCGAACAAGAGAGGTCCCAGGACTGAGCCTTGTGGGACACCACTTGTGACTGGTTTGGAGTCTGACATGGCTCCAGCAATTCTAACCACGTGGGTTCTGTCCTTGAGCCAGTTTGCAATCCATCTAGTGACATAGGGGTTTATATTTAAGTGTGAGCTTATCTATAATGCCCGAGTGGGGTATTGTATCGAAGGCTTTTGCGAGGTCCAGGTAGGCTGTCTGGACCACCTTCCCCTGGTCAATGGCCTTGGTGACTGTTTCAAAGAAATCAACCAGGTTTAAGAGGCAGGATCTGCCCTTAACAAAGCCAAACTGGGTAGGATTCAATGTCTGTAGGTCCCCAATATCTTTATTTATGAGGTCCATGATGATCCTTTCCATAGCTTTGCAGACCAAGCTAGTCAGGCTTTTGGGGCGATAGTTTCCAGGATCTGTTGAGGCACCACCTTTATGGAGAGGGACCACTGTTGCTGTACGCCACTCTTTGGGCACATATCCTGTAGTAAGGCTGAGATTGAACAGTAGTTTTATGTTTGGGTTTAGCTCTTCTTGGAGTTCATGTAGGATGCAGCCCGGTGACACCGCTCTGGTCCCATTGATGCTGTGTTTTTGCTTTGGAGAGGGCAGCTTAACTGAGCATCTGAGATGTCAGGGGCAGCACTCTGCTGGGATAGATATTTGCCCTTTGGTGGGAGGGGAGAGAAGTTTGCGCTGAACCTGTCAGCTAGGATGTTGGCAATGTCAGTGGATTCGTGTATTTTTTGTCATTTGGACTAATTCTGAGCATATCTGGGAATTACCACCCAGGTTCCTAACATAACTAAAGAGAGCCTTGTGATTATCCTTAGTGTCCTGTGCAATTTTTCTCTCAAGCTGGCCTAAGACAATTTTATGAGTGTCCCAGACTTTTTGCTAATACTGATCAGTGATGCCTTCCCTTTTGGGATTTTGCTCTATCATTTAGTAGCTTCCTCCTTCTATTGTATAGTTTGTTTATGGCTGGGGTCCACCAGACAGGACGCCTGCCTTTTTGGAGGACTGGGTCTTGGTTTTATTTGGGATCAAGATGATCCATGCATTCCTGAAGGTGTTCATAGAATGCGCTTATAAAGGATTCTGCGGTCTGGGCCGTATTTTCCACAGGCCCGGGGGCTTTGAAGGATTCCACCTCGGTTTTGAGGAGTGTGAAATTTGCTTTAGAGAAGTTTTTCACTGTGGTTTTCTGGGCAGAGGGTGGGGTCGGGATGTGAATATCCAGTGAGATTAGTTTATGGTCTGATCTTAACAGTGAGGGATACACTTCTGGTCTGGAGCATAGATTCCCCATGTTGGTGATGATCAGGTCCAGTATGTTTTCCCCTGTTGTGGGAGTGGTAACAAGTTGTTCCATAGCATTTGAGTTTATAAATTCTAGGAACCTTTGGGCTAGGGTGTTGGAGCTAGAGTAATGCTCCCAATCTATGTTTGGGTAGTTGAAGTCGCCCAATATAATGGTATTTGGAGAGACCTTCATATTTTCCAGTGTTCTCAGGAATGCTGAGTGGGGTTCCTGGGTTTGGGAGGGTGGTCTGTAGCAGGCTATAAACTGGAAGGCAGTTTTACCCACTGTTAGTTGCACATGGATAGTCTCTGATGCTTCGTGCTTTGCCACCAACCTGGAGGTCTGGGTATCTTTGATGAATATCGATACTCCCCCTCCTTTTGTGGTTCGGTCCAAGTTTTGGTGCCGAAAAGCATGGTATGAGGTATAATCTGGTAGTGCTTGGGTGGTCTCGGGAGCCCTGAACCAGGTTTCTGTTACTACACAGATATCGATGTTCTCCATGCTAAGGAGAGTTTCGAGTACGTGCATCTTGAGGTTTAGACTTCTGGCGTTGAGTAACATTACTCTTAGTTTCTTATCCCTTGTGATACCTATGGAGGTGGGTTTGTCTTTTGAGCCTTGCCTAAAACAGGCACTATGGGTGTAGCAAGAGCCTTTGCCATTATCTGAAAGCCCAGGGGTGACAGGTGCAAGCCATCTCTAGCGAAGCATCGTGGCTTGTCGAGCATATCATCCCAAGCTGACAGGCATTGGATCCCCTTTGAATGACACAAGTACTTAAGCCAATTGTTGAAATTGATCATCTTGTCTTCATATTGTGGCATCATTCTTGGTGAGGGTAAGATGCTACTCAAGGTCAGGGTCATACCGGCCTGGGCTACATGCTCAGAGAGCTCCTCTACGTCTCTTTTTATGTAGTCCAGGGAGGTTAGTCTCAGGTCATTCACACCAGCATGGACAATGACTGAGTCATATTTGTACTTGCCTTGGAGTGACCTGAGTGCTTGTGTTATGTGGTGGATCCTAGCACCCGACAGGCTATTCACTGTGACCCTCTCCTTGTTCAGCCTGGTGAACAGGGCTTCAGTGTGCCTGACGATAGAGTCACCTATTACAAGTGTATCAGGTGTGTTGTTTAGTCTTAAGGGCTGTGACTGTTTGGCACACTGGCTTTGTGAGACATGTGTTGCACGTGTTTTGTTTTGGGGTAGCGGTTGCTTGGGTGTCTGCTTTGGAGGTCTCTGCTGCTTCGGCAGATCTTTATTTAGAGCCTACGAGTATGTTTTTGTGTGATTATGTGTTTGGTTTGCTGTCATGGTAGGTCTATGTGAGACTGGAATTGTCCATTATAAGGTCCATGATGACTCATTCCCATGCCTTACAGCCGAGGATGGTTAAACTTATGTGTCTATAGTTACCCAGGTCTTTTGCCAAGCCACCCTTATAGAGAATGATAACTGTTGCTGTTTTCCTTTCAATGGGGACAAAGCAAATATTCAGGTTGTAGTTGAATAGAGTGCCTAATTGAGTAGCTAGCTCTTGTTTTAGAACATTAACAATGTAGCGCAGAATATCATCAGGTCCCATGGAGGCTGTGTTCTCAGCCTTGGAAAGAGCATTGGTGATTTGTTCTTTGCAGATGGAAGGGGGAGGAGGAGATAATGAAGACATGGTTTCTGGTACGCTTGGGTAGATGGCCAGTGACATTTTTACCAAACCTGTTTGCTAGCAGGTTGACAGTTTCTGCAGGGTCAGTGTGTGTGATGCCATCCACAATTAGTTCAGCATACATCTGAGTCCTACCTTTTAGGTTGTGGATGTAACTGAAGAAAGCCTTATAGTTGCTAATTTTTTCTCATAGTTGCTTTTTGATGACTTTATAAGATTTCTGATTTGCTTGTTTAGACTGA